>NW_019951333.1:9026-15137 GCF_002910315.2 Salvelinus sp. IW2-2015 | reverse complement strand
GTGTTTTTCTGTCCCCCACGACTACAGACACGGGGACACGCCTGACGCAGCTGAGAGGCTACACCCAACTCTACCAAACAGCCAGGCCGATGCGGAGCGAGGGACAGAAGGCGACCTACATTGAACACCATATCTGCTAGGGAGGAAGATCTGACCTTGCTCGGGTAGAGCCGAATGAACATTGGCCACCGATCGGGAATCAACTGCTGTGTAGTTTGTCCCGTTGCTTCTAGTTAGTCTACAGCCCTAAATCCCAGCCTATTTATACGTTTCTAATAGGTCTATAGTGTACGGTGTATTACTGTGTAAAGCTGAGTTTATAAAGAACCTTTGATCGACTTTGGCCTGTCTCTGTGGTTGTTTGCTGTGGGATGTTAAAACTCTACTTTTGACACATACATTTAAAAATATTATTAGACTTATCGTTTCACAACAGCTATTTTGGAATGACATTGGATGAGATTGAGATTTAAACAGAATCATTCAATACAATCTGAATAATAACTTCTTACAAGAATAGTAACTTGTGCATAGTGGATAGATGGATAGTGAGTTTCTAGTGAGTTTCTACAGTGTAAAAACATCTTTCAGTTGATCTCAGCAGATGAACTTTGACCTGCCCACGAGAGTAAGCTTCAGTCCCCGTAAGTGAACGCGTACAGAGTGTTTAGGATCTCTCCCCTCTGTGTAGAGGTAACACTGAGACACGAGACAGATGGAGAAAGTCTGACAGCTCAGCTGAACTGAGTCTCTCTGTCTGATGACTGTAGAGCCGACTAGTGAGAATAGTGGTCTTTTGCAAGTTCATTTAAAAACATTACAGGTAATCCATACATACTAACATGACATTCATGAATAAAATGTTCAACTATATCAGTATCTATGTTTGTACAAAGACAGAAAATCTATCATTATGTGATATGAAGATGTTTAGGAAATACGACATTATAAGATCTCACTCAGAAATGAGCATAATGAATATAACAGTAAAGTGTATAATTTTATAAACCACCTACTTACCCTGAACAGTGACTGAACAGGGTACTTAAAGGAGATTTTGAGACTTCCCTACAGTGTAGTAACATGTCACTTTGACCACAGATGGAATTGTTGGGACCAGACCTCTTCAGCAGCTCAGTTCCTGTTATTGTCTGTGTACACGATGAGTCTGGAAAAATCTTTCTCCCCCTCCATGTAGAATAACAGTGAGAACACAGGGAGAGAGGGAGGAGTCTCACAACTCAGCTGAACTGATTCTGTCTCTCTATGACTGTAAGAACTCACTGTCAGCTGAGGAACGTCTGTAAGATAGGGGAATATAGCATTTTAGTGGGGTTTGTGGTTTTGAGAAATGTACTGATAGCCTAATCCCTCCTTGTTATTTCAGACTTAAGGATCTTGAGTCCATTACCTCAATGAAGCGACAGTATGTGAAATTAAGGAGATCTAATATATTGCTTGATTGATTCATGTAATAGCTTATGACAACACACAGTATGATAACATATCACACAGGAACATGGGTAATGATGCACAACAGTACATGTTTACAAACCATTCAAACAATCTTCTTACCCTGAATTGTGACTGGTGAAGGCTCACTGTATATGGATCTAAACTGTGAACCTGTAGCACTGTACTGACATTGTATTTTGACCTCAGCTGGTGAACTCTGACCTGTCCACTTCACCAGTAGTGTTCCTGTGAGTGTCTGATGACAGGGTGATGGTAGGGTGAATTCCACTTGCCCCTCTATTTTGAAGTAACACTCAGAGACAGATGGAGGAGTCTGACAGTTCAGCTGAACTGAGTCTCCTCGCTGATGACTGCAGGAATCACTGTTAGACTGGGCCGAGGAAGATCTGTGAGTTCAGAGGGATGATGGATGTCTTTTTTAATTGATACTCATACAGATAATGTACACTTAATATTATATGAGTTTGAAAGAGAAAAACAATTAAGACACGTGTTGTCTATTTAGAAATAAAAACATGAAGAAACCCGTGCCAGGAACAGCCCTTAGGAGGGAGTTATCACACAATAATCTTCAGCTTCGATGAGCATTTAGCTTTTTGTAAAACGGTTGCCAACATCAAAAACAAAAGATTAAGGACACGTTTTCATTAAAGACGTTATTGAAATGAGCATTTTTTATTTATTTCATCCTTCCACCAGAACATATGCGCCTCATTTTCAAACATTCCTATATGGGCACAGCCGAACAACGGAAGTGATGAATTCGACTTCCGCTTTACTTACCTACTGCAGCACGCCGTGGCAAACTTGCCAGAGAAAATTATTTAAAAGAGTCAAATTATAGAGATAAGTCAAGTAAACAAGTATAAGTTTAGTTTTAATATTTATTTCATTCAGGTTCGCTATGTTAGCTAAACTTATTAGTAGCCTAGGCTAGTTCTGTTGTGAATAATAACGTTAGTTGTGTTGTGTCAGAGTTAAAGCCAAGGCATCCAAAGCCAATAACTATAATGATAAACTATAGGCTACATTTCTATAAAATGTTGGTGAGCATCCATACTAGAGAGAAATGTATAGTTTATCGATCTACAGTCCTACACCTGTCAATACAGCTGATCAACGCATCCTACTGCACGCTGCCTATTAATAAGGTGGTAACAAAAGACCATTCATGAGGTCTCTAACACACGATACTGGTTCAGAGCATTCAGTGCTTTCAGGGTGTGTTCATTGTCAGTGACAACTGAACCCTGCTTGGTAGAGCCGAAAGAACGAACCCTGCTTGGGTAGAGCCGAAAGAACGAACCCTGCTCGGGTAGAACCAAAAGAACGAACCCTGCTCGGAGTAGACCAAAAGAACGAACCCTGCTCAGGTAGAGCCAAAAGAACGAACCCTGCTCGGGTAGAACCAAAAAGAACGAACCCTGCTCGGTAGAACCAAAAGACGAACCGCTCGGGTAGAGCAAAAAACGACCCTGCTCGGGTAGAGCCAAAAGACGAACCCTGCTCGGGTAGAACCAAAAGAACGAACCCTGCTCGGGTAGAGCCAAAAGAACGAACCCTGGGCCTCGGGTAAGCCAAAAGAACAACCCTGCTCGGTGTAGAGCCAAAGAACAAACCCTGCTCGGGTAGAACCAAAAGAACGAACCCTGCTCGGGTAGAGCCGAAAGAACAAACCCTGCTCGGGTAGAGCCAAAAGAACAAACCCTGCTCGGGTAGAACCAAAAGAACGAACCCTGCTCGGTAGAGCCGAAAGAACAAACCCTGCTCGCGTAGAGCCAAAAGAACGAACCCTGCTCGGGTAGAACCAAAAGAACGAACCCTGCTCGGTAGAGCCAAAAGAAACAAACCCTGCTCGGGTAGAGCCAAAAGAACGAACCTGCTCGGGTTAGAGCCAAAAGAACGAACCCTGCTCGGGTAGAACCAAAAGAACGAACCCGCTCGGGTAGAGCCGAAAAGAACGAACCCTGCTCGGGTAGAACCAAAAGAACGAACCTGCTCGGTAGAGCGAAAAAGAACCCTGCTCGGGTAGGCCGAAAGAACAAACCTGCTCGGGTAGAACCGAAAGAACAAACCCTGCTCGGGTAGAGGCCAAAAGAACAAACCCTGCTCGGGTAGAACCAAAAGAACGAACCCTGCTCGGGTAGAGCCGAAAGAACAAACCCTGCTCGGGTAGAGCCAAAGAGACAACCCTGCTCGGGTAGAACCAAAAGAACGAACCCTGCTCGGTAGAGCCGAAAGAACAAACCCTGCTCGCGTAGAGCTAAAAGAACGAACCCTGCTCGGGTAGAAACCAAAAGAACGAACCCTGCTCGGGTAGAGCCAAAAGAACGAACCCTGCTCGGGTAGAACCAAAAGAACGAACCCGCTCGGGTAGAGCCGAAAGAACGAACCCTGCTCGGGTAGAACCAAAGAACGAACCCTGCTCGGGTAGAGCCGAAAGAACGAACCTGCTCGGTAGAGCCGAAAGAACGAACCTGCTCGGGTAGAGCCGAAAGAACAAACCCTGCTCGGGTAGAACCGAAAGAACGAACCCTGCTCGGGTAGAGCCGAAAGAACAAACCCTGCTCGGGTAGAACCAAAAAGAACGAACCCTGCTCGGAAAGACCCAAATGAACATTGCCACCGATTGGGAATAAACCGCTGTGACATATGGATGAATCTTCTCTCTCTGATGACTGTAGAACTGACTGTCTGCCTGGGAGGAGGTTGGTCTGTGAGATCAGACGAATAGAGTGTGCTTCTTTGAAAGTTGCATTTAAGGGGCCTCCTGAGTGTGCAGTACAGTAAAACATACAGTAAGACCTATTATGTGAAATGAAGACTGATGAAATATGACATAAGATCTCATTTTCAGAAAGATCACAACGAGTATGGTATAACAGGGAAGTGTATAATTTTATAAACCACCTACTTACCCTGAATAGTGACTGAGACAGGGTCACTTAAAGGAGATGTGTGAGACTTCTCTACAGTGTAGGAACACTTCACTTTGACAACATCTGGAAATGTTGGATCTGCCCTTGAGGAGCTCTGTTCCTGTGAGTGTCTGAGTACAGGATGAGTCTGTAAGATTGTTTCCCGCCTCTATGTAGAAGTAACATTGAGACACATGGAGAGATGGAGGCGTCTCACAACTCAGCTGAACTGAGTCTATCTTGTTGATGACTGCAGGCCTCACTGTCAGACTGGGAGGTGGAAGGTCTGTGAGATCAGAGGGATGATGTCACTTTTCATTTAATTATAAATTCATTGTCAATGTTTAAGTACTCAAAGATATTGTACCACTTGATATACATAAAAAAATAAAACAATGAAGTCACTGTTGTATATTCGATGATAACAGTGCATTTACAATTACGTATGTAGTTTAGGTTAACAAGATAACTTTGATTGATTGATGGTAATATTATTTAGTAAAAATAGTTAGCCAAAAAAAAAAGGAAAATAATTCCAGGTTTGATCACTCACAAGGACCTTGGGCTTCGATGTATTGGAAGGTGTCTGGAAATAACAAAATAGGTCTTGATGAGGAAAATGTTCCATTCCAAAATAACACTTTGCGCAAGTTGGTAAAGTGTCATATACTACAATGGATCCATGGACATGTTATCAAGTAGTAGTCATTCTGATCTGAACAAAATATAATGATAGAGAAAAATACATCATTAAGATCAATGGAATAAGACACAATTATTACAGCCATGAGATTCAGAAATATATAAAGAGTTCCTGAAGTAAAATATTAAAAGAGGAGAGAGAATCCTGTAGCACTAACAGATGATGGAACTTGGAATGGAGGAATAACTCACCCAAAAGGAGGATGACCAACAACAGATGACCAGCCATATCAGGGATGAATAACGCCATTTATCAGACGTCTACAGACTGTTAGTCTGACTTCACAGAAGATG
This sequence comes from Salvelinus sp. IW2-2015, assembly GCF_002910315.2. NCBI lineage: Eukaryota > Metazoa > Chordata > Actinopteri > Salmoniformes > Salmonidae > Salvelinus > Salvelinus sp. IW2-2015. The sequence goes on along the minus strand of NW_019951333.1, from coordinate 9,747 downwards.
GTGACTGTGTCAGAGAGGGTTGTATGAATAGAGAAGTAGATGTGGAGCTTGTTCACAGGAAAACCACAGAGCGCAGAAACCAGTCTCATACAGAAAATGTGGGCTAATGATGATATTTTTGTCGTCTGTAGCTATTTGTCTTTAACAGCCGATATTTTGCAACATTAGATGTCTCCTACTGATTCTTGAAGAATATAACTTATAAATGCCTCATGACGAGCTTAGTGAAACTGTCGTTCCCCATCAGAACCAAAAATATAAGCTTGTTTTACTCCAATGTTTGTAAACAAAGTAAATGTCAACAAAACCTATATAGCCTCAAAACATGGTTAAAACTATAATGTTGATATTGTAGATATTGCAAAAGATTCATTAAAATAAAATAAAATAAAAAGTTTTTGTCACATGCGCCGAATACAACAAGTGTAGACCTTACCGTGAAATGCTTACTTACAAGCCCTTAACCAACAGTGCAGTTCAAGAAGAGTTAAGAAAATATTTACCTAATAAACTTACTTAATAAAGTAAAAAACAATAAAAGTAATACAATAAAATAACAATAACGAGGCTATATACAGTGGGTACTGGTACAGGTTAGTTGGTAGAGGTACAGTGGGTACCCGCAGTGTGCAGGGGTACAGGTTAGTTGAGGTAATTTGTACATGTACTGTAGGTAGGGGGGAATTTACTATGCATAGATAATAAACAGCAAGTAGCAGCA
>NW_019951333.1:0-5544 GCF_002910315.2 Salvelinus sp. IW2-2015 | reverse complement strand
AACAATTAAGACAACTGTTCACTATCTTAAAAATAAACCATGCAAGAACCCTGCCCGAGAACAGCCCTTAGATGATTATCACCACAATAATCTTCATCTTCGATGAGCACTTAGTTTTGTAAGAACGGCTTCCAACATCAAAACACAAAGATTTAAAACACGTTCTTCATAATAGTTATTAAATAGCATATTTTTATTATTTCATCCGTCCACACAGAACATATGCGCCTCATTTCAAACATTCCTTATGGGCACATCCGAACAACGAAGTGCATGAATTCGACTTCCGCTCTTACTTCCTACCTGCAGCCCCCTGGCAAACTTTCCAGAAGAAATTATTTAAAGAGTTCAAATTTAGAGATAAGTCAACGTAAACAAGTATAAGTTTAGTTTAATATTTAGTTCATTCAGGTTCGCAAGTTAGCTAAAACTTATTAGTAGCCTAGGCTAGTTCTGTTTATGAATAACGGTAGTGTTTGTGTCAGAGTTAAAGCCAAAGCCATCCAAGCCAATAACAAATGATAAACTTATAAGCTATCTTTCTATAAGATGTGGTGAGCATCCATACCGAGAGAGGAAAATGTATAGTTCATCGATCTACAGTCCTACACCTTCACATCAGCTGGAACTCAACGCATCCTACGCACTTGCCTATTCCAATACATGTTAACAAAAGACCATTCATGACGTCCTCTAACACACAATACTCTTCAGAGCATTCAGTGGATTTCAGCGTGTTCATTGTCAGTGACAACTAACCTGCTTGGGATAGACCCGGACAACGAACCGACCTGCTTGGAAGCCGGAAAAGAACAACCCCTGCTCCGGTAGACCAAAGAACAACCCTCACGGATAGAACCAAAAGAACGACACCCTGCCTCATGATAAGAGCCAAAAGAACACCCGCTCGCTCGTAGACCAACAAACGAAACCTGCTTCGGATAGAACCAAAAAACAACCCTGCTCGCTAGACCAACAATTAAGAACAAACCCTGCTCGGGTAGAGCCAAACGAACGAACCCCTTCTCGGGCTAGAAACCAAAACGAACGAACCCTGCTCGAGATAGACCAAAAGACGAACCCTGCCGGGTTAAGCCAAAAGAACAAACCCTGCCTCGGTAAGCCAAAGAAACAAACCCTGCTCCGGGTAGAACCCAAAAAAGAAACGAACCTCTCGGTAGAGCCGAAAGAACAAATCCCATGCTCGGCTATCGAGCCAAAAAACAACCCTGCTTCGGTAGAACCAAAAAACGAACCGCTGCTCGGTAGAGCCAAAGAACCCAAACCCTGCTCGCGTTAGAGCCAAAGAACAACCTGCCCTGGGTAGAACCAAAAGAACGAACCCTGCTCGGTAGACCCAACAGAACAAACCCTCGGTAGAGTCCAACAAGACGAAACCCTTCTCGTCGGTAGAGCCAAAGAACAACCTCCTCCTTGGTGAACCAAAAAAAACGAACCCGCTTCGGTTAGAGCCGAAAGAACGAACCCTGCTCTGGATAGAAACAAAAGAACGACCCTGCTCGGTAACAAAGACACGAACCCGCTCGGTAGGCCGACAAGACACAAAAAACCCTGCTCGGGCAGAACCAAACAAAACAAACCCATGCTCGGGTAGAGCCAAAAGAAACACAAACCCTCTCGTAGACCAACAAGAACGAACCCTGCTCGGTAGACGCCGAAAGAAACAAACCGCTCGCGCGTAGAGCCAAAAAGAACAACCCTGCTCGCGTAACCAACAAGAACAACCCTGCTCGGGTCAGAGCCGACAAGACACAACCCTGCTCCTCAACGCTATCAGAACGAACCCTCCTCGTGTTTAACCAAAACGAACCTGCTCGGCGCCTAACCCAAAGACACGAACCCTGCTTCGGGTAGACCAAAAACACCGAACCCGCTCGGGTAGAGCCGAAAGAACGAACCCGCCGGGTAGAACCAAAAGACACCTAACCCTGCTCGGTAGAGCCATCAGAACGAACCCTGCTCGGTTGAGAGCCGAAAGACACGAACCCTGCTCGGGTAGGATGCCGACAAGAACCAAACCCTGCTCGGTAAACCGAAAAAAACGAACCCTGCTCGGTAGATCCGAACGAACAACCCTACTCCGTAGAACCAAGAAGACACGGAACCGCTCGAAAGGACCCAACCATAACCATGCCACCATTGTTGGAATAAACCGCTCGTGACATATGGAGAATCTCTCTCTCTGATGACTGTAGAACTGCACCTGTCTGCCTGCGAGATGTTCGTCTGATAGATCAGACCAATAGAGTCCTGTGCCTTCCTTGTGAAGTCCTGCATTAACGGGCCTCCTGAGCTGTGCAGTACCGCAGTAACACACTACGTACACTATATGTGAAATGAGAGACTGATGAAAATGATCATAAGATCTCAATTTCTCAGCACCAAACCGACTCACAACGAGCATCCATAGGACCCTATAACGAAGTGCTATAATTTACTAAACCAACATACTTACCCTGAATATCGACATAAATACAGGCCAACTAACAGGAGATGTGTCGAACTTCCTACCGGTGTAAGCGAACACTTCCAACTTGACAACACACATCTGGAAATTGATCTCGCCTCTGAGGAAGCATCTGTCCTTGAGTGTCAGACCAGATGAAGTCTGATAAAATATGATTTCCCGCCTCTATGTAGACAGTAAAATCTCTCTCACTTTTTCTTTCTCTTTCAAACTCATATAATATTAAGTGGTACATTATCTGTATGAGTATTCAATTAAAAAAGACACTCCATCATCCCTCTGAACTCACAGATCTTCCTCGGCCCAGTCTAACAGTGATTCCTGCAGTCATCAAAGCGAGAGACTCAGTTCAGCTGAACTGTCAGACTCCTCCATCTGTCTCTGAGTGTTACTTCAAAATAGAGGGGCAAGTGGAATTCACCCTACCATCACCCTGTCATCAGACACTCACAGGAACACTACTGGTGAAGTGGACAGGTCAGAGTTCACCAGCTGAGGTCAAAATACAATGTCAGTACAGTGCTACAGGTTCACAGTTTAGATCCATATACAGTGAGCCTTCACCAGTCACAATTCAGGGTAAGAAGATTGTTTGAATGGTTGTAAACAATGTACTGTTGTGCCATCATTACCATGTTCCTGTTGTGATATGTTATCATACTGTGTGTTGTCATAAGCTATTACATGAATCAATCAAGCAATATATTAGATCTCCTTAATTTCACATACTGTCGCTTCATGAGGTAATGGACTCAAGATCCTTAAGTCTGAAATAACAAGGAGGGATTAGGCTATCAGTACATTTCTCAAAACCACAAACCCACTAAATGCTATATTCCCCTATTCTTACAGACGTTCCTCAGCTGACAGTGAGTTCTACAGTCATTAGAGAGACAGAATCAGTTCAGCTGAGTTGTGAGACTCCTCCCTCTCTCCCTGTGTCTCACTGTTACTTCTACATGGAGGGGGAGAAGATTTTTCCAGACTCATCGTGTACACAGACAATAACAGGAACTGAGCTGCTGAAGAGGTCTGGTCCAACAATTCCATCTGTGGTCAAAGTGACATGTTACTACACTGTAGGGAAGTCTCAAATATCTCCTTTAAGTAACCCTGTCTCAGTCACTGTTCAGGGTAAGTAGGTGGTTTATAAAATTATACACTTTACTGTTATATTCATTATGCTCATTCTGAGTGAGATCTTATAATGTCGTATTTCCTAAACATCTTCATATCACATAATGATAGGATTTTCTGTACTTTGTACAAACATAGATACTGATATAGTTGAACATTTTATTCATGAATGTCCATGTTAGTATGTATGGATTACCTGTAATGTTTTTAAATGCAACTTTCAAAGAGACACTATTCTCACTAGTCGGCTCTACAGTCATCAGACAGAGAGACTCAGTTCAGCTGAGCTGTCAGACTTCTCCATCTGTCTCTGTGTCTCAGTGTTACCTCTACACAGAGGGGAGAGATCCTAAACACTCTGTACGCGTTCACTTACGGGGACTGAGCTACTCTCGTGGGCAGGTCAAAGTTCATCTGCTGAGATCAAACTGAGATGTTTTTACACTGTAGAAACTCACTAGAAACTCACTATCCATCTATCCACTATGCACAGTTACTATTCTTGGTAAGAAGTTATTATTCAGATTGTATTGAATGATTCTGTTTAAATCTCAATCTCATCCAATGTCATTCCAAAATAGCTGTTGTGAAGACGATAAGTCTATATAATATTTTAAATGTATGTGTCAAAARTAGAGTTTTAACATCCCACAGCAAACAACCACAGAGACAGGCCAAAGTACGATCAAAGGTTCTTTATAAACTCAGCTTTACACAGTAATACACCGTATCACTATAGACCTATTAGAAACGTATAAATAGGCTGGGATTTAGGGCTGTAGACTAACTAGAAGCAACGGGACAAACTAACACAGCAGTTGATTCCCGATCGGTGGCCAATGTTCATTCGGCTCTACCCGAGCAAGGTTCAGATCTTCCTCCCTAGCAGATATGGTGTTCAATGGTAGGTCGCCTTCTGTCCCTCGCTCCGCATCGGCCTGGCTGTTTGGTAGAGTTGGGTGTAGCCTCTCAGCTGCGTCAGGCGTGTCCCCCGTGTCTGTAGTCGTGGGGGACAGAAAACACACAAATAGAGCATGTACTGGCCAACAATTGAGGTCACACTCACACGTTTGAAACAAGCACTTTTCTTTAGTAGTGCTGCAAAGAGCGTTGTGATTTGTGTTTTTCCTACAGCAGGGGACCAGCAGAGAGGAGCAGTGAGTCGGTCGAGAGGTCCCTGGTCTAGTTCCTTATAACTCTAGTTCTGGGGGTGTGTTCAGCAATTCGTTTTGGGAGGGAGGAGATGATAGGGAATTGGCAACAGCTGTCTCAATGTCACTTTAGTCCATGCTAATCTGTGGAATCACAGCACACCATACTAGCAAGCAAAATAGTCCATACAATTCAATTTGATTTCACACGTGAGAATGTATGGAATTAAGTGAAAGGCAATCGTTGTAAACACACAGCACACATGATTAAACATCATAAATAGGCATGATATCAAATAAGACATGCTGATACGTACTATAAAGAGAATGGCAGACTCTAGTTTAGTAAGAGTCAGTGTCACTTGTGACATATACATTACATTCAATCAGAGTGATGCAAAAAGGAGTCTCTGTCCTTTCCTAACAGATCCAAAACCAGACATTACAGTCAATTTTGATGAGGACTTCACCATCATCTGTTTGATTCGTGGATCCGTCAGTCCTGACACCACCTGTAACCTGTATGTTGGAGAGGAGAGTCAGCCATCCTTCACAGCAAAGATCAAGAGGAGAAAACCCCTCTCAGCTTCCAAACAGTGGTTCTGTCAATTCACTCCAAAACATAGTGATCTGATCAGTCGTCTACAGTCAGTGAGGAGTAAGGAGGTGAGCTGTGACTACAGAGTGAGCTCAGGACCAAACTCTCTCTCTCCACGCAGTGATGGGTACAGCTTTACACGTGAGTCATTATCTAAACAAATCTATCAG
>NW_019951332.1:0-6113 GCF_002910315.2 Salvelinus sp. IW2-2015 | reverse complement strand
ATGTAGCCTTTGCTCTACTGCTAGTATCTGAACAGTAGGCCAGGGGAAAAATCGAAGCTGTGTCCTACTGTATAGTGGACAGCTAGGCCGCGAAAAAGATGGAGCTTTGTCTACTGTTAGTAGCTGGACAGTAGCCAGGGGAAAAGATACTTATCTGGATCTACTGTAAGTAGTGTGACAGTAGTCCAGGGGGAAAAATGGTAGCTGTGTCTCACTAGGTAGTGACAGCTAGGCCAGGGGAAAAGATGGCAGCTGTGTCTACTGTAGTAGTGGACAGTAGGCCAGGGGAAAGATGAGCTGTGTCTACTGTAGTAGTGGACAGTAGGCCAGGGAAAAGATGACTTGTCTACTATGTATTGGACAGTAGGCCAGGGGAAAAGATGGAGCTTGTCTACTTTATAGCTGGACACGTAGGCCGATGGGAAAGATGAGCTGTGCTCTCTGTATAGTGGACATGTAGGCCAGGGAAAAATGATCCTGTGTCTACTGTAGTAGTGGACAGCTAGGCCAGGCGTGAATAAATAGGCTAGTATAGTAAGTACCAGGAAGATTGGCTGTTACTTGTATATGTGGACAGTAGCCAGGTACGAAAATGGGCTTGTCTACTGTAGTAGTGCGACAGATAGGCCATGGCGGAAAGATGGAGCTGTGTCTTACTGTAGTAGTACAGTAGGCCCAGGGAAAAGATGGAGCTGTGTCTACCTGTATAGTGGAACAGTAGGCCAGGGAAAAATGGAGGTCTATTGTGTAGGGCAGTAGCCGGGTAGATGACGGTCTACTGTGTACTGATGCAAAAATGTTCTGTCTACTGTAGGACGCCAGGGGAAAAGGATGGAGCTTGTGCTACTTGTAGTAGTGGACAGTAGCCAGGGAAAAGCTTGAGCTGTGTCTGGCTCTCCTCCATTAACAATGAATAGGCATCTTAACGACCCAATGATACGTACACAATACACAAAACATAACAAATAGCGACAATGTCTTGATGTTTCGCCCATTTATGCAGTAGGTCTAGCCTTCATCTGAGGGGAGGACCAGATATCGCCCGGCAAGACGCCCTTCACGGTTGACAATGATACTTATCTTAATATTCAACTTGAATCACTCGAACCAGCTCAAGCCTTCCATAGTTCTTCCACAGTATGCATGTGTACAATGGTGCTTATCCTTGTTGAGCAGGGCAGACACTGGGGCACCTTGCGGCTCTTGGGCTCTCCCAGCTTGACGATGCTAATGAAGTCGACTCCTGCGCTCATCTCACTGGTGTCACAGGACAGGAGGTGGGACTGGAGAGCGAGGAGAAGAGAGAGAGAGAGAAGAGAGAAAGGAAGAGAGCAGAGAGAAGAGATCGGAGAGAGAAGCAGGCGTTTCAGAACCAACCCAGACATTTAAACCAAATCAGCGAACCGACGCTTTATAACCGTTAACCAACCGTTTTGACCCCCAATTCAACCAGGGGTTTAAGAACCAAACAACATTTTAAACCAAACCAGGTTTAGAACCAAACCAGACATTGTCTAAACCAGGGTAGAACCAAACCCAGACGTATTAACCAAACCAGGGTTTGACCTACCCACGACATTAACCAAACAGCTTTCCAACACCCAGACATTTAACCAAAACCAGGTTTAGAACCAAACCCAGACCACTTTAAACCAACACCAGGCTTAAAACCAAACCCGACAGTTTAAAACCAACCACGGTTTAGACCAACCAGACATTTAACCAAACCAGGGGTTAAACCAACCCAGACAATTAACCAAAACCAGGGTTAGACCAACCAACATAACCAAAGGGAACCACATTTAACCAAACCCAGGGGTTAGAAACCACCCAGACATTTAACCAAACCACGTTAGAACCAAACCCAGACATTTAACAAAACCAGTTAACACGGACCTAAATACATTAGACACCAAACCCAGACATTAACCAAACCCAGGGGTTTAACACAACCCATACATTGTACAAACCATATTAACCACATGTAGAAACCGAAATTAACCCGTACCAACAGTTAGAACTCAACCCAGTACATTTGAACCAAACCATGGTTTAGAACCAATGACCAGACATGCTTTAAACAAACCAGTTTTAGTACAACCCAGCATAACCAAAACCAGCGGGCTTTAGAATCCAAAACAGACATTTAACCAAACCAGGGGTTTAGAAGCCAACCCCAGACATTAACCAAAACAGGGGTTAGAACCAAAACATACAGAGGGGAACCAAAACGCAGCTGTATTTTACCAGTGCAAATTAGAAAAGTAGCAAAATAAGTGGTTTGTGGTTTCATCGTGTCAGTCAGCGTGCTGTGACAGCAGACATACAGTAGCAACCAGGGCCTGTGTTGATTTTTGTAAAGGACAGATCAGAATGAAGATTATCAACACAGCAGTGTCATCTTCATTTAGTACAAAACACAGCTCTGGTGTAAGTTATGGCAACAATCACATCTGCCATGCTGATCCTCAACACAGGCCCCCTCCTGTACTCCCTGTTCACCCATTAACTGCTGGCAAGCACCGACTCCAACAACCATCATAAGTTACGGCGTGAGCACAACAGTGTAGGCCTGATACTGACAACAACAGACAGCTATAGGGAGGAGTCAGAGATCTGGCAACCTCTCCTCAAGCCGTAGCAAGACAAAGGAGCTGATTGTGACTACAGGAAAGTAGACAACCACGCCGCCCCATTTCACCAATGACAGGCTGTAGTGGAGCAGGTCGAGAATTTCCAATTTTTTAGTGTCCCACGTCACCAACAAACTATCCTGATCTAAACACACCCAAGACATCGTGAAGAGGCACGACACGCTTTTTCCCCCTCAGGCAACTAAAACATGGCATGTCCCCAAGATCCTCAAAAAAGTTCTACAGCTGCACCATCGAGGAGATTTATTTTAACTTGCAAGAAAACCCATCACGCCACCACTGCACTCTTGTATCACCAGTTGGCTGGCCTTCTCTAGTCACTCGTAGGCTCATCACTGGTACTTTGATTACAAAGCCATTTGTGGTTTATTACCATTTTATTTGGCAATTTTATTCCTTCAGATCTTGTGTGGTACTACCTCTTCGTATCCGCTAACTTTTCAAATGTCCCGAATTGATTTGTTAAAGGCTTTATTGTACTCTGCCCATCGGCTTGAACGCCTCGTAAAATTGATTTTTAAACGGATGAACTTGTCCTGATTGTGTCTTTAAATCATTCTGAATGGATTTTGAGGCTTAGATCCTTGTACCTGTCAATGTTTTTACATTTCAGTTTATGATTTCGTTTTACTCCGTTGATTTCTATGTTTTTACTAGTATACTTGTAGTGTTCATGTTGTTGTCTGTAATTGACTGGTACCGACTTGTGCAGCCTATATTGGCCATGGAAGCTCTTGAATAAAATTTCAAATCTCAATGATGCCCTTCCTGGTAATATAAAAAGCATAAAAAAAGACTTACAAACTCTCTGGAACATGCTAACATCTCTCCTTGACAGGTCTACGATACGTAAAACACAACAGGAATGGTGTTCATGGAGGACACCACAGAAAGATACCCTGCTGTCCAAAAAAAACATTCTGTGACAGATGAAACTATCAGTTGAGTTGTTTGGAAGGAAAACAACAACACATGTGTGTGAGAAAAAAAAGGCACAGCACACCAACCATCAAAACCTCTTCCCAACTGTATAAAATATGGGGAGGGAGCGTCATGGATTCCAAAATTGATTCCCAAGTATATCAAGACATTTTCCAGAGAACGCTAAGACTATCTGTCCGCCATATGAAGCACAACAGAGTTGATGATGCAACAGACAACGACCCAAAACACAGAAGTAAATCAACAACAGAATGGCTTGAACAGAAGAAAATACGCCTTCTGGAGTGGCCCAGTCAGAGTCCTGACCTCAACCCGATTGAGATGCTGTGGCATGACCTCAAGAGAGCGGTTCACACCAGACACCAGACATCCCAAGAATATTGCTGAATTGAAACAGTTTTGTAAAGAGGAATGGTCCAGAATTCCTCCTGACCGTTGTGCAGGTCTGATCCACAACTACAGAAAACATTTGGTTGAGGTTATTGCTGCCAAAGGAGGGTCAACCAGTTATTCAATCCAAGGGTTCACATACTTTTCCCACCCTGCACTGTGAATGTTTACACGGTGTGTTCAATAGACATGAAAACATATAATTGTTTGTGTGTTATTAGTGTTTGTCTATTGTTGTGCTTTAGATGGAGATCAGATCAAATTTTATGACCAATTTATGCAGAAATCCAAGTAATTCCAAAGTGTTCACATACTTTTTCTTGCCATTGTATGTATGCATAGTCACTTTACCCCCACCTACATGTACAAATTACCTCGACTAACCTGTACCCCCATACATTGACCCGGTACCGGCACCCCCTGTATATAGCCTCAGTACTGTTCTTTTAATGTGTTACTTTTCATACACATTTTATACTATAGTTTAATTTATTTAGTAAATATTTTCTTAAATCTATTTCTTGAACTGCATTGTTGGTTAATTAAGGGCTTGTAAGTAAGCATTTCAAGGTAAGGTCGACGACCTGTTGTATTCGGCGCATGTGACAAATCCAATTTGACTTGGTTTGATTTGAATATGTTATGAACTAAATCGGCTGCTCGCAGTCCATGATGACGGTGTATGGTTGATATACTGCTCTTCCTGTAGTCCCTTATCAAAGACTACAGGAAGAGCAGACTACAGTAGAGAAGACTACAGTAAGAGAAGGCTACAGTAGATAATACTACAGTACGAATACAGTAGAGGAGACTACAGAAAGAGAAGACTACAGCAAGAGAAGACTACATTATGAGAAGGCTACAGTAAAAGTAGACTACAGTAGAGGAGACTACAGAAAGAGAAGACTACAGCAAGAGAATACTACAGTAAAAGTAGACTACAGTAGAGGAGATTACAGAAAGAGAAGATTACAGCAAGAGAAGACTACATTATGAGAAGGCTACAGTAAAAGTACACTACATTAGAGGAGACTACAGAAAGAGAAGATTACAGTAGATAAAACTACAGTAAGCGAAGACAACAGTATGAAAAGACTACAGTAGATCATACTACAGAAAGAGAAGTATACAGGAAGAGAAGACTACAGTATGAGAAGATTACAGTAAAAGTAGACTACAGTAGAGAAGACTACAGTAAGACGAGACTACAGAAAGAGAAGACTACAGAAGAGATTACTACAGCAGAGAAGACTACAGAAATAGAAGACTACAGAAAGAGAAGACTACAGTAGAGAAGATTACGGAAAGAGAAGATTACAGTAGAGATATTTACAGTAATAGTAGCCTACAGTAGAGGATATTGCAGTAATAGTAGCCTACAGTAGAGAATACTACAGTAAGAAGAGACTACAGAAAGAGAAGTCTACAGTAAGATAAGACTACAGTAGATAATACTACAGAAGACTATAGTAAGAGAAGATTACAGTAGAGAAGACTACAGTAATAGTACACTACAGTAGATGCTACTACAGTAAGAGAAGACTACAGTAAGAGAAGACTACAGTAGATAATACAACAGAAAGAGAAGAATACAGCAGATGATACTACAGAAAAAGAAGACTACAGTAGATAAAACTACAGAAAGAGAAGACTACACTAGATAATACTACAGTAAGAATACTACAGCAAGAGAAGACTACAGTAGATAAAACTACAGAAAGAGAAGACTACACTAGATAATACTACAGTAAGAATACTACAGCAAGAGAAGACTACAGTAGATAATACTACAGTAAGAATACTACAGCAAGAGAAGACTACAGTAGATAAAACTACAGAAAGAGAAGACTACAGTAGATAATACTACAGAAAGAGAAAAGAGAAAGACCTACAGTAAGTAATACTACAGCAAGAGAAGACTACAGTAGATAAACTACAGAAAGAGAAGACACAGTAAGAATAAATATACAGAAAGAGAAGACTACAGTAGATAATACTACAGAAAGAGAAACTACAGCTAGATAAACTACAGAAGAAGAAAGACTACAGTAGATAAATAAAACTACAGAAAGAGAGAACTACAGTAGATAATAACTACAGAAAGAGAGCTACATAGATATATACTAC
>NW_019951331.1:5867-6115 GCF_002910315.2 Salvelinus sp. IW2-2015 | reverse complement strand
GTTGTACAAGCTGAGTGTGTACGGGGCCTTGGAGGGCTCTTAGTGGGCCTGAGAACTGTAATATTGCGACCACATGTGTGAGCTTGTTTACCTACACTCTACTGGCTTTTAACTGGAGGAATCTCATAAATGAAACCACAACCTAACAGCCTAAATTATTAACATGTTGTTTGGCATCTCCCTCTGCCCTCCACCACACACACACACACACACACACACACACACACACACACACACACACACACACA
>NW_019951331.1:0-5388 GCF_002910315.2 Salvelinus sp. IW2-2015 | reverse complement strand
CTCCCAGCAATGTAATGGGTATTACCACGTTTTCGGCATCATGTGCCTTCCTCAGGGTGCATTACGCATGTTGTCATGTTATGTTATGTTACGTTACGGAATGTTGTCATGTTGTGTTGGCATTACGACATGTTGTCATGTCATGTTATGTTACGGAATGTTGTCATGTTATGTTGCAATACGTTACGGAAATGTTACTATTGTTTACCAAAATGTTACGGAACGTTGCATTGTTATGTTGCATAAACGTACGTGTATGTTGTCATGTAATGTCTATTGTTAACATTACGTTCCAGGCATTTTTGTCAGGGCGGCAGGGTAGCCTTAGCTGGTTTTAAGAGCGTTGGACTAGTAACCTGAAAGGTTTGCAAGATCCAAATCCTGAGCATGACGCATGGTACAAATCTGTCGTTCTACCCACTGAATCAGTGCAGTTAACTCCAAGGCTTGTCATTGAAAATAAGAATATTCTAACTGACTTGCCTAGTTAAATAAAAGGTGAAAAATAAATAGAAGATGTTACGATGGCACATATTTCATGGCATCAATCGGACTGTAACGTTTACGGTGCATGTGTAATAATATGTAACAACACAGTCACCTGAGGAAGGAGGAGGAGGGAGACGGCGGGCACTGTAAAAAAAAGGGCGGTTAATAGGACAATACATTATATATGTTAAGAACAACACGTCACCTGGAGGAAGAGGAGGAGGCACCGAGGAGGAGAGGGCCGGCGTCATCTGTGCTGGTGAGGGTTTTGAGTGATCGCTATTTTTACAGCTTTTAATAGAACAATACCATATATAGCGGAACGTATAGTAACAACACAGTCACCTTGGAGGCCGGAAAGAGGGGAGAGACAGGAATAGAGCAATCACATCATGATTATCGGTTTAACAACACAGTTCACCTGGAGGTAAAGAAGAGGAGTGGAAGAGAGGAGGCGGCCGGCAGGTTACAGACCAATACATCTAGATAGTCGTTAACAACACAGTCACCTTGGAGGCAAGAGCGGTGAGGAGGGTTAATAGAACAGACATTAGATATCGCCGCGTAACAAACAACCAGTCACCGCTGGAAGGATGAGGAGCAGGCAAGGAGGAGGAGGGGGCGTTAACTAGACATACCCATTAGTTAGATACGGCTTATGTTGTTTTGATTCGTTGCGTCATGTATGTTCGTTCATAATGTAATAAGCATCCGTATGATACCAATGCTAAGTATGGTTCACATATACACCTACGTTTCATGTTGTAGTCTTTCAGGTTATGTACAGTACGTACGGGCATGTCTGTCTGTTATATTATTTACGTTACAGGACATGTTAACATGTTATGTTACGTTAAGTCGGCATGTTGTCACATGTAGTTACGTTACGATTCGATTACGGCATGTTAACAAGTGGTCATGTTATGTTACGTCTACATGGAGGTATGGCATGTTCTGATTAAGCTTAACGTTACATTACGTGTACGGCATTGTTGTCAGTTCTATTATGTTACGTTACGGGGCATGTTAGACATGTTAATTACGTTACAGGCATGTTGTCATGTTATACTTATGTTACCTTACGGCATTAAGTATTAACAGGTGTTATGTTACGTTAACGCATGTTGTTCATGCAATGTTATAGGTTACGTGTACATTATGGCATGTTGTCATGAAGTTCGTTACATTACGTTACGGCATGTTGTGGGGCATGTGTATATATGTTACGTTACGCATGTTGTCATTGCAATGTTATGTTACATACGTTCGGCATGTTGTCCCCATGTTATATTATGTTTACGTTTACGGGCATTGTTGTCATGTTATATTACATTACTTACGGCATGCTGCATGTTATATTATGTTACTTACGGCATGTTTAACATGTTATGTTTACGTTACGGCATGTTGGTCATTGTTATATTATGTTACGTTATCGGCATGTGTTCTGTTATATTATGTTATACGTTACGGGCATGTAACATGTTATGTTATCGTTACGGCATGTTGTCATGTGTTTAATATATTATGTTCCAGACCGCTACATAATTACCATCTATGGCATGTTTGTCATGTTAAGTTACAGGTTAATAGCGGCATAGTTGAAAATGTCTATGTTACGTTACGGCATGTTGTCATGTCATGTTATGTGTCGTTTATATAACATTATAGGCACATGTTGTCGTCATGTTACAGCTTACGTTTTTGGTACGCATGGGTTAACATGTTATGTACGCAAAGAGGGTACTAGGAAGAGCTTATGGCATGTGTCATGTCATTGTTATGATATACTATATGGAACACGTTGATCAATGGCATGCTTAGATCACGTTATTGTCATCTGATGTTAGTTAGACATTGGATACAGGGCATAGTGGTCGTGGTGGGTATGTTACGGCATGTATGTTCATGTTGATATTTTTTATGTTACATTCATGGCATGTTTGCTCATGTCATGTTAATCAATGTCATGTATAGGCTGCTATACGGACATGTTAGTCAATGTCAATGTTGATTTTAAACCAATGATACCCTTCATTCCAATGGTACTGTATTGCCATTCATGGTTATGTTTACTTGAGCAATTTTGCATATTCATGTCATGTTATGTTACATGTTATATAACAGCATGTTGTCACATGTCCCTATATTATGTTTATGTTAAACTGTCACTTGTACGGCATGTTGTCCATCGGTTGTTATGTAACGTGTACGGGCATGTTGTCATGTATGTTATGTTGTTCATTTCATGATTTATGTTATGTTACATCATGGTATAGTTACCATGTCAGTAGGTTTATGTTCGGCATGTTACCATGTCATGTGGATGTTACATTACAGCATGTTGGTCATGTTAGTCATGATAATGTGTATGTTACGTGTACGGGCGATGGGGTGATCAGTGTCGATGATTGATGGGGCTGGTTAGCATTCATTTTTGGAGCTAGGCTGTAGAACTATATATGATGCAATTTTTTTATTTTGATTATTACATGACCGTAAATGGCACTGAATCAGCCAGACGAGGAGCCTTTGATAGGAGAAACTGAGACTTCCCCTTGTTCATTGACTTGCTGATGGAGAATGTGACTGCGCGAGATTAGCACTGCCCGAGAAGGACAGAGAGCACAAGAGTACACCCACCCTACCACCAAAGCTCTCCGTCTCAATCAAATCAGTAGGTCCCTGACAATGGAAGCTATGTCCTCTCTTTCTACAATTGAAGGGAGCCTGGAGCCTTCACAGTTCTTGTTATTTTATGCAAACCTTGTCTGTTGTTACAAGTCTTGACCTTTGCATCGTATGTAGCAGTGGCTCCTCTCTCTCTCTCTCTCTCTCATCCTCATCTGGACCACACCACTGCTCATACTCTCTCTCTCTCTTTCTCCATCTTTTCTATTTGAGCTGATCAATTATGCCAAATCCTTTCGTGACCCTTGTTTGATCTCATGGCTTGTTTGATGTGTCCTGCAAGACAGAAGATTAAATGAAGTGAAAGTGTATTGTTAAAAGGAAGAGATTTACATGATTAGGCTTCTAGAAATAAACTTTCATCCCTCCATCCCCATACTCAGGGTACACAGAGGGCTGTGTGTGTGTTGTACGCATGCATATTCACTTATTTCTTCAATGACTATGTGGTGTGCGTGTGTGTGTGGTGTGTGTTGTGTGTGTGTGGTGTGTTGTGTGTGTGTGTGTGTTGTGTGTGTTGTGTGTGTGTGTGTGTGTGTGTGTTGTGTTTGTGTGTGGTGTGAGGGCAGAGGGAGATGCCATACAACATGTTAATAATTTAGGCTGTTAGGTTGTGGTCATTTATGAGATTCTCCAGTTTAAAATAAGCCCTATAGAAGTGAGGTAACAAAGCTCACACATGTGGTGCAATATTACAGTTCTCAGGCCCACATAGAGCCCTCCAAGTGCCCCGTACACACTCAGCTTGTACAAACTGATGTACAACGCATTTCATTCAATGGTTGTGATACAACTGATCATCTAGGTGTGTTGGTAACAATGAGAAAGTTTAGCACAGCGCTTGTGTAATTATTTATTGCAGAAGAAGCGCTCCTAGGTTATTACAGAGGTTGTGTCAAATGTGTTTTACATCAGGTTCTAACTTGAGTGTGTGAGGACTAGCGGTGCTCCATGGCCTGTTAGACCCCTGAGTAGCTCCTCCTGACTCTGGTATGGTGATTCCAATCATGGGCTTTGCACATGCGAGAGACAAGTGATCAACTGTAGCTCATTTCCAGACAGCCTTACTACAATCAGATCTCACCGCTCACATTGTATATGCTGTCCTCTAAGCTAGATTACCTCACAGTTGTCATGGGGAAACACTGTCAAGGTCAGTGGCGGCCACAGATCTCTAGATAGGTATATAAATTAAGACAAAGAGATAAGACTCTGTCCGGGCCTGGTTTATACATGGAGTGTGCGACTTTCTTTATTTTGATAGTTTATAGTTTATTTGCCGTTAGTCAGCACCTCCACACAAACTATTATTCTGGGTGTGTGCCAGCTTATGTCTTTTAACATGTCGTAATGTAACATAACCTGACCTGACATGCCAACATGCTGTAATGTAATGTAACATAACATGACAACATGCCGTAACGTTATGTAACATACCGTGACAACATTCCGTAACGTAATGTAACATACCATGACAACACGCCATAACATAACGGAACATAACATGACATGACAACATGCCGTAACGTAACATAACATGACATGACAACGTGCCGTAACGTAACAAAACATGAGAACATGCCGTAACGTAACAAAACATGACAACATGCCGTAACGTAACGTAACATGACAACATGCCGTAACGTAACATAACATGACAACATGCCGTAACGTAACATAACATGACATGACAACGTGCCGTAACGTAACAAAACATGACAACATGCCGTAACGTAACAAAACATGACAACATGCCGTAACGTAACATAACATGACATGACAACGTGCCGTAACGTAACAAAACATGAGAACATGCCGTAACGTAACATAACATAACATGCCGTAACGTTATGTAACATACCATGACAACATGCCGTAACGTAATGTAACATACCATGACAACACGCCATAACATAACGTAACATAACATGCCATGACAACATGCCGTAACGTAACGTAACATGACAACATGCCGTAACGTAATATAACATGACATGACAACGTGCCGTAACGTAACAAAACATGACAACATGCCGTAACGTAACATAACATGACATGACAACATGCCGTAATGTAATGTAACATACCATGACAGCATGCCGTAACGTAACATACCATTTAGAAGAGATGGAGGCTTGGAAGTGTGTAGGAAAGAACAGTGTAACTTTATGTTAAGTAGAAGAATATCTGCTTGTTTGATGCTACGGA
>NW_019951330.1:0-6115 GCF_002910315.2 Salvelinus sp. IW2-2015 | reverse complement strand
CCCTGGTCAACAGTAGTGCACTACATAGGGAATAGGGTGCCGTTTGGGAGGTGTCCTAAGACAGAGTTTCCCAAACTCGGTACTCAGTCCCGGGATGGCAGGTAGCCTGGCAGGTAGGAGCACTGGGCCAGTCAACCGAAAGGTTGCTTGATTGAATCCATGAGTTGACAAAGTAAAAATCTGTAGTTCTGCAGCTGAGCAAGGCAGGTAACCCCACTGTTCCCTGATGACGTGGATGTTAAGGCAGGCCCTTGCACCTCTCTGACTCAGAGTGGTTGGGTGAGATGCATTCAGTTGTACAGCTGACTAGGTTTTCCCCTGGCGGCACATTTCGTTTTTTTCCCCTAGCGCTTGACTGCCCGAATGCATAGGGCCAACTGTAAAGTTTGGTGGAGGAGGACTAATAGCCTGGGGCTGTTTCTCATGGTTCGGACCCCTTAGTTCCAGTGAAGGAAAATCTTAACGCTACAGCATAAAATTACATTCGATATGATTCTGTGCTTCCAATTTCGTGGCAACAGTTTGGGGAAGGCCCTTTTCTGTTTCAGCATGACAATGTCCCCGTGCACAAAGCCAGGTCAATACAGAAATGTTTTTTTCGAGATCAGTGTGGAAGAACTTGACCGGCCTGCACAGAGCCCTGACCTCAACCCCATCGATCACCTATGGGATCAATTCTACAATGGGTGGGTCTAATCTTGAATGCTGACTGGATAAAACCGCATTCCAGCTGGAGTCTATTCCACAAGTTATCACCGGCTAAATCTATGATGTGGAAATGCCTATCTACTCTGTTCCATCTGACTGCGCAATCCACTGTCTCATCAGCCCAACCAGGCAATTTATATACTTAATCTCCATTATAAAAAGCATCTAGACAGTAACTCACATGTCTTTTAGACTAACATTTAGTTTTCAACAGTGCAGAATTGTATAAACCTTTGCTGTCTGTCTCTCTGACATTTACAACATTGTTTCAGTATTGAAATTTGATCTCCGGCTGTCCCGTAGTAATGAACATGTCGGGGTTAGGAGTCGGGATGAGACAGGCAGGCAGGCAAGCAGCTCGTCTCAGCCAGTCAAAATCATGAATCAGCATCATTTTTGTGGATTTTACAAAGAAATGTCAAATGGAAAACAGCTTAAACAAACTCAAATGCAGCTACTTTGCTGTTATTCTGGCAGCACTGTTTGAGTTGGCTAGCTAGCTAGCAATAAGAACGTTGCCAGACGGTATGGCAATAGAACATGTAGAAGAACGACTGGGTCCATAGATACAGAACAAAAAGACTGATGGACCGGTCACGTCCGTAGATACAGAACAAAAAGACTGAAGGACCGGGTCACGTCCATAGATACAGAACAAAAAGACTGATGGACCGGGTCGCGTCCATAGATACAGAACAAAAAGACTGAAGGACCGGGTCACGTCCATATTATACAGAACAAAAAGACTGATGGACCGGGTCGCGTCCATAGATACAGAACAAAAAGACTGAAGGACCGGGTCGCGTCCATAGATACAGAACAAAAAGACTGATGGACCGGATCGGGTCCATAGATACAGAACAAAAAGACTGATGGACCGGGTCGGGTCCATAGATACAGAACTAAAAGACTGATGGACCGGGTCGAGTCCATAGATACAGAACAAAAAGACTGATGGACCGGGTCGGGTCCATAGATACAGAACTAAAAGACTGAAGGACTGGGTCGCATCTCTGGAAACCGAACCGATAGAATGAATGACCAGCCGGCTTGGGTAGAAACCCTAGATTTGTTTTGGGACTAAATCTTGTGGAAGGTTGAAATAGTATGATAAAATAAAATAATATTTTTTTTTTTTTTCAGTATTGAAATTCGATCTCCAGCTGTCCCGTAGTAATGAACATGTCGGTCTCACTAATGCTCTTGTGGCTGAAATTCCCAGAAAAACTATGTGACCCAGTCCATCAGTCTTTTTGTTCTGTATCTATGGACTCGACCCGGTCCTTCAGTCTTTTTGTTCTGTATCTATGGACCCGGTCCTTCAGTCTTTTTGTTCTGTATCTATGGACCCGGTCCATCAGTCTTTTTGTTCTGTATCTATGGACCCGGTCGTTCTTTCTACATGTTCTATTGCCATTCCGTCTGGCAACGTTCTTATTGCTAGCTAGCTAGCCAACTCAAACAGTGCTGCCAGAATAACAGCAAAGTAGCTGCATTTGATTAATACATTTTTTAAATTAAAATATGTAAATCAATATTTGAATATGTTGGTAACACRTTGTATAAAAGTGATAATTCCCTCGAAAACCGGTGTTTGGAGGATATATTGGCATGGTTTACTAACAACACCGTGCCAATATATCCTCCAAACACCGGCTTCAAGGGCATTATCACCTAATTGGAACTCCGACTGCGAGCCAGGCCTAATCGCCCAACGTCAGTACCTGATCTCACTAATGCTCTTGTGGCTGAAATTCCCCGCAGCAATGTTCCAACATCTAGTGGAAAGCCTTCCCAGAAGAGTGGAGGATTTTATAGCAGAAAATGGGGGACCAACTCCATATTAATGGCCATGATTTTGGAAGGAGATGTTGGACGAGCAGGTGTCCACATACTTTTGGTAATGTAGTGTATTAAACACTAAATAATTCCTACCTCTGACCCCCTCTCTGGTCATTTAAATATTTATTTTACAATTTGACATGTAACTGAGACACAGCAAGTGACACAAAAAGCTTCTGAAAATGACAGTATTTATTAAACTACAGCATTTAACAAAATACAGTATTTAATAAACTACAGTATTTAATAAATTATAGTATTTAATAAATTACAGTATTAATAAATTACAGTATTTAATAAATTACAGTATTTAATAAATTACAGTATTAAAATACAGTATTTTATTAAATTACCACAAAGGTCGTCTTTAAAAACATAAATCTGCAACATTTGCTTTCACATCGGACAGTAAACAAAACACTTGTTCATGTTGTTTATGGCTTTAAAGGTCTACTCAGCCTTGAGAGGCAGGAAACTTCCATCTTATAGACACGATTCAAATCTGCTACGACTGCTGCTATTGGCTTCTCCCTTATTCAGCTAGCCACTGAACTCAGACACATTTAAATGAGAGTCATTGACTGACTTTCAAATGTAAACATCCTCTCATTGAACGCCTTGACATTGTCTCAGTCAGTGAGGTACCGTTGGAGCAGTGTGTTTCTCTGCATGAGTGTGGAGCAGATGGAGGTGGAGAGTCTCGGGGGGGGGAACCTTATGGCTCAGTTTCACACTTAACAAAGGTCCCACACGTCCCTGCTGTTGTTCACTGACACAGAACGACACACACACTACTTTACCCCCCCCCCCCCTCCTCCTCCACATGTGCGTCCTTGCTATTGTTCACTGACACAGAGCCTCATCAGCTGGGAGGATATACATCACTTCCTGTCTCTGTATTTATTGTTGATCTGTAAATGCTGGGGTGACACGCACACACATACACACTCACATGCACGCACACACACACACACACACACACACACACACACACACACACAAAACGCACACACCCACACACACACTCACATGCACGCACACACATCACATGCAGCACCACACACTCACACACACACCACACTCACACACACACACACTCACAACACACACTCACACACACACATGCACACACGCATGCACAAACACATGCCGCACGCACACACCACACACACTCACACACATGCACGCACACACACACACCTCACACACACTCACACACACTATTGATGTGTAATTACTGGGTAATTTCGGTATCAACAGCTGACACAGCTTCCTCGGCAACCACTGTTGTTACTAGGGGCCCGGCAACCTGGGCGTGCCAGCTGCTGTTATTCAAACAAATACAATCCTGATTGTCATTGTTTTCTGGGACCAATCATAGTGTTATTCTTCTCTCTGAACCAATCATTAGTGTTATTCTTCTCTCTGGACAAGCACGTCTGTTGGAGAGTATTCAAACCCAGGAGCTGGGAAGCTGGAGTATTTTTTTGAATGTTTTGGTCAATAAAGTTGTCCATGGTGTTGGTCTTGGAGAAAGATAGATAACACCAGAAAGACAGAGGGCATCTCAAAGTATCCCGTATATATGAAATACACATCACGATGTTTACTGGTCTTAAGGTAAGATAGATAACATCAGAAAGACAGAGGGCATCTCAAAGTATCCCCGTATATATGAAATAAAACATCATGATGTTTACTGGTCTTAAGGTAAGATAGATAACATCAGAAAGACAGAGGGCATCTCAAAGTATCCCATATATATGAAATACACATCACGATGTTTACTGTTCTTAAGGTAAGATAGATAACACAGAAAGACAGAGGCATCTCAAAGTATCCCGTATATATGAAATACACATCATGATGTTTACTGGTCTTAAGTTGAAGGTAAGATAGATAACATCAGAAAGACAGAGGCATCTCAAAGTATCCCGTATATACGACATAACACCATCACAATGTTTACTGGCTTCCAGGTAGGTAAGATAGATAACATCAGAAAGACAGAGGGCATCTCAAAGTATCCCGTATATATGAAATATATGAAAGCCTATAAAATCAGTCGTAACACCTTCGAGAGCCTCCCTATGGCCAGTAGCCATTCATTTAACTATCGACTTCCTTCCTAAAGCCACACTAGTCCATATTTAGAGCACTACATGTGACCAGGGCCTATAGGGTATTGCACTATGTGGGGAATAGGGAGCCATTGGGGACACAGGCTGTGTGGTGTTGTTGATGATTCTCCACCAGACATTACTAGTATGAAACAGATAGAACGATATGTGAAGATTCTCCAGACATTACTAGTATGAAACAGATAGAACAATATGTGATGATTCTCCAGACATTACTTGTATGAAACAGATAGAACGACATGTGATGATTCTCCAGACATTACTAGTATGAAACAGATAGAACAATATAATTGTGGTCATATAACAATCTCTTTGAAAGCCTAAAATAAATGCTATCATGTAGCTCCAGTATTCTCAGTAAATTGGACCAAAAATGTTTTTCAGGAAGTTATAGAGCAGTCATGTTTTTCATGACGGACGGAGTGGAAAAATACGTCTGTTTTTCAGAAAGAAATCTGGTCATTTACTTCTAGACATGTGTTTAGTCTCTTTGTATGGATTTAGTTTCATATTATATGAGAAAAATACAGTAGATCTGCCTTTCAGAGACAGTCCCACTAAACTATTTGTGTCACAGTTCTATTGTATCTAATGCATTGCTATTGTTCCCTTTAACATCTCTGCAATCTTTCACAATCTTTGATCAAAGCAAAACGGATATCACATCGAGGAGAAACGAAGGAAATTGTATTAATTTTTATGTATGATCTTGTCAGATTCTTTATCATCTTTTCCTTTTCCTGTTATCTTTAATTATATATATATATATATATGTGTTAATAATGTGACGTTTTCTACGCCGTTCAAAGCTTCCTCCCACCTGCCTCTCATCCAGTCCCCTGAAGTCCTCTGAAAACCAACAACAAATCCATCAGGTTTCATTCCTTCTGATCCCAGTCCCATCCATTCTCACTGGCAATAACCTCTTTTTCATCCCCAAAAAATACATAAGCAATAATGAGAGCCAGCATCAATCCTGATTTTTTGGGGGGGGGTGACACTTTAAGAGGTGAAGAAGAATTCTAGTGCCATGCAATAACAGTCTTGGAGCTCGGGCGCCACCGGTGACGCCGTGCCAACTGAGACATCCTAATGGGATATGGCTTCTCTAGCGTACAGATGGCAATCACTCACTCTGTCTCCTCCTGACAGTCCTCAGTTATGGAAGCCTGAATAATCTAATTTCTGTTATTTTAGATATCAAATGTCTCTTTTTTTTATGTGCCGAGCCTGGGCTAGACTGGGGCTGACGCAGGGTGGGGTGGMGGTGTTAGCCTACGCTTTGACAAGTCAGACGGAAGAGGAAGAGGAGGACGAAGACGAGGAGGAGGATGAGGAGGAGGTATTTATCCAGCTCATGACACCTGAACACCTCTCTGGAGATGCCAGACAGACAGAAAGGTGTGTGACTGTTGCGTCTTTTG
>NW_019951329.1:0-6118 GCF_002910315.2 Salvelinus sp. IW2-2015 | reverse complement strand
TAAGAACATAATCTTAGATTGTTAGGGTTAGGATTAAGCACATCATTTAGTATTGTAGGGTTAGGATTAAAACATAAATATTAGATTGTAGGTTAGATTCAGAACATAAATTATTAGATTGTAGGGTTAGGATTAAGAAACAACACTTTAGATTGTAGGGGGTTAGATTAAAGAACATACATTTAATCCTAACCCTACAATCTAAGATTTAGTTTTCTTTAATCCTAACCCTACAATCTAATATTTATGTTCTTTAATCCTAACCCTACAATCTAAGATGTGTTTTTCTTTAATCCTAACCCTACAATCTAATATTTATGTTCTTTAATCCTAACCCTACAATCTAAGATTTATTTTCCATCTATTTGTGATCTACAGCAGTGGTTCCCAAACTTTTTATAGTCCCGTACCACTTCAAACATTCAACCTCCAGCTGTGTACCCCCTCTAGCACCAGGGTCAGCGCACTCTCAAATGTTGTTTTTTGCCATCATTGTAAGCCTGCCACACACACTATACGATACATTTATTAAACATAAGAACGAATGTGAGTTTTTGTCACAACCCGTGGGAAGTCACAAAGAGCTCTTATAGGACCAGAGCACAAATAATAATATAATAATAATCAATAACTTTGCTCTTTATTTAACCATCTTACATATAAAACCTTATTTGTTCATCGGAAATTGTGAATAACTCACCACAGGTTAATGAGAAGGGTGTGCTTGAAAGGGTGCATATAACTCTGCAATCTTAGGTTGTATTGGAGAGAGTCTGTCTTAAATAATTTTCCACACACAGTCTGTGCCTGTATTTAGTTTTCATGCTAGTGAGGGCCGAGAATCCACTCTCACATAGGTACGTGGTTGCAAAGGGCATCAGTGTCTTAACAGCGCCATTTGCCAAGGCAGAATACTCTGAGTGCAACCCAATCCAGAAATCTGGCAGWGGCTTCTGATTAAATTCAATTTTCACAGAACTGCTTGTTGCAATTTCGATGAGGCTCTCTTGCTCAGATATCGGTAAGTGGACTGGAGACAGGGGATAAAAGGGATAACGAATCCAGTTGTTTGTGTCATCCGTTTTGGGAAAGTCCCTGCGTAATTGCGCACCCAACACACACAGGTGCTTCGCTATATCACATTTGACAATGTCCGTAAGCTTGAGTTAGTTCATTTACYCACAAAAAATCATACAATGATGGAAAGACCTGTGTGATGTCCTTGTTAATGCAGACAGAGAAGAGCTCCAACTTCTTAATCATAGCCTCAATTTTGTCCTGCACATTGAATATACACTGCTCAAAAAGAAAGAAAGATGAGATCCTCAGACCCCTTGTGAGACCATATGCTGACACATGCACATTTGTGGCCTGCTGGAGGTCATTTTGCAGGGCTCTGGCAGTGCTCCTCCTTGCACAAAGGCGGAGGTAGCGGTCCTGCTGCTGGGTTGTTGCCCTCCTACGGCCTCCTCCACATCTCCTGATGTACTGGCCTGTCTCCTGGTAGCGCCTCCATGCTCTGGACACTACGCTGACAGACACAGCAAACCTTCTTGCCACAGCTCGACATTGATGTGCCATCCTGGATGAGCTGCCACTACCTGAGCCACTTGTGTGCGGCTGTAGACTCGCGTCTCATGCTACACTAGAGTGAAAGCACCGCCAGCAATTCAAAAGTGACCAAAACATTCAGCCAGGAAGCCATAGGAAACTGAAGATGAAGTGGGATTCTGCTGGTTCACCACCTGCAGAACCACTCCTTTATTGGGGGCTCTTGCCTAATTGCCTATAATTTCCACCTTTTGTCTATTCCATTTGCACAACAGCATTGAAATTTCATTGTCAATCAGTGTTACTTCCTAAGGGGACAGTTTGCATTTCACAGAAGTTGACTTGACTTTGGAGTTACATTGCGTTGTTGTTAACGGTGTGTCCTCCTCCTCTTTCAGAACGAAGAGGAAGAGTCCGGATTGACCAGAAGGTAGCCGGCAGCGTGATATTTGACATAATGAAGTTATTACAAGTCACTGACGAAAACCGAAACACACTTCAACAACTACAAAATAAGAATAACGAGCGTAGACAGACCTGAACATGGAACTTACATAATGCACGAAGAACTCCCGAACAGGAACGACTACATCAAACGAACCAAACAAACCACGAAACAGTCCCGTGCTTGGTGCCAACATAACACAGACACAGGAAGGACAATCACCCACAAACAACCTCTCTCTCAATATGGTTCTCAATCAGAGAAACGTCAAACACCTGTCCACTGATTGAGAACCATATTAAGGCTAATTATCAGTGACCTAAACATAGAAACACAAAACATAGAATGCCCACCCCAACTCACGCCCTGACCAACTAGACACATTACAAAAATAACATTTAAAACAGGGTCGAGGTGAACGTTGACGAACCCCCCCCACTCAAGGTGAGAACTCCGGACTGCACCAACCAAAAGTCTAGGGGAAGGGTCTGGTGGGCATCTGTTCCATGTGGCGGTCAGGCTCTGGGCGTGGGTTCCCATCCCCACCATAGTCAATCCCCGTCTTTCGTATCCCCCTCTTCAAGATGACCACCCTCCAAAATAAACCCACGCAAATTAAGGCGGCTACACCAGATAAGGGGCGATCACCAGGATTACAGGTGGCATCACCAGGATAAGGGGCCATCACCAGGACTATAAGTGGGCATCACCAGGAATATATAGGGGCAATCACCAGGATAAGGGGCAGCTTGCCGGACTGAGGGACGCAGCTCCGGACTCGAGGGACGGCAGCTTTCCGGACTTGAGGACGGCAGCTCCGCGACTGAGACGACAGCCTCCTACTGGCTGCGGCTCTGGCTGGTCATGGCTCGCTGACGGCTCTTGGCTGGTCATTGGCTCGGCTTGATACGGCCTTCTGGCTGGTCTCGATTGGCTCGCTGACGGCTCTGCCTGCGTATGGCTCTGGCTGACGGCTCTGGCCGCGTCATTGGCTCGCTGACGGGCTCTGCGGGGTCATGGCTCGCTGACGGCTCTGGCTGGATCCGGTTCTGGCGGAAGGCTCTGGGCTGATCCCGGGTCTTCTGGCGGAAGGCTCTGGCTGATCCGCGTCTGCCGCGGAAGGCTCTTGGCTGATCCCGCGTCTGGCCGGGAAATGCTCTGGCTGATCCTGGCGTCTGGGCGGAAAGGTCTTTGGCTGCCATCGCCGTGTCTCGGCGGGTGAACGGCCTGCTGATCCGGGTCTGGCGGACAGGACTCTTAGCCGGCTTCCTGGCTCTGGCTGAAGGCTTTCTAGCTGGCTCCTGCTCTGGCGGAAGGCTCTATGCGGCTCCTGTGCTTGGCGACGGCTCTAGCGGCTCCTGTCTGGCGGTACTGTGGCGCAATCTAGCGGCTCCTTTGTCTGGCGGACGGCTCTGAAGGCTCATGGCAGATGGGCGGCTTTGCCTAGGCTCATGGCAGACGGGCGGCTTTTGACAGGCTCAGTACAGACAGGCCCAGTTCATGCGACGGCGCTTGGGCAGTACGACAGTTTTCAGACGGCGTTGCGGCGACGCGGCAGTTTCAAGACGGCGTTGGGCAGACGGGCAGTTCAGGCGCCGTTGGAGACGGGCGAGTTCAAAGTGCGCCGTTGCGGCAGACGGGCGATTCAGGCGCCTGTTGGGCAGACGGGCAGTCAGGCGCGTTGGGCAGTGCACGGGCAGTTCAGGCGCCGTTGGGCATGACGGGCAGTTCATGGCGCCGTTGGGCAGACGGTCAGTTCAGGCGGACCGTGATTGCAGACGGGCAGTTTCAGGCCCGTGGGCAGCGAGTAGTTCAGGCGCCGCTGGGCAGAACCGGGCCAGTTCAGGCGCCGCTGGGCAGACGGCAGACTCTGGCCGGCTAGACGGCACAATAGGCCTGGTTGGTCTTTCCTTCCTCTCTTTTTTTCCCTCTTCGCTTTCTGAGAAGACCAGTTGCGTTGCCGGTGCCGAACTGCGATGGCTACCGGGGCTAAGGACACGCACCTTCAGGCTATAGTAGCGGGGACAACAACAGGGCACACTGGACTCTCAAGGCGTATATCCTAGGCCTGGTGCTGTGTGGCCGAACTGGTGGTACCGGGCTGAGGGCACGCCACATCCAGGCGCGAAGTTACGGGGAGATCAGAACAGTGCGTACAGGGCTCTTGGAGACGCCCACAGGAGGCTTAGTGCCGTTGGTGCCCGGGAACTGGAGCACTGGGCTGGATACACGCCACCACAGAGGGAAGATGCGTGGAGAGGAACAGTGGCTCTGGAGACGCACAGGACGGCCGTCAGTATGTAAAAGCGCTTGTGCAGTGCTGTTAGGCACTGTCTTAACCAGACGGCCTACGCCTACGTGCTCCTCAGGACGAGCTATGAAGAGCTGCTTCCCTCACCCAGGTTGAAGGCATTAACTCGAACCCAACACCGATTCATGTCGGACGGATTGGGCACGCCGTGTGCTAACATGCCAAACCCAAAACCACGAAGACACCAAGTACATCGCGCTTCGGATACTCTCTCTTCCAATTTCAATCCATTTAACTCCATGTTGACTGTGCTCTTCGTCGGATCTCGACCTCGCAATCCGCGCCTCACCGGCTCCTTACGGTAAGCAGGTAGAAGTTGGCTCACATCTCTGGCCGACTGACCCAACCTAACCTACCCGAGAGCCCCTGATCTCCCTGCGCAGAGAAAGTTTTTGGGGTTGACTTACGGGCTTCCAGCCTTTGTTTCCGTGGCTGCCTCCTCATATCGCCCGCTCTCTGGCTTTCGCTGCCTCCAGCTCAGCTTTGTGGACGGCCGCGCGATATTCTCCGGTTGAGCCGCAGGGTACTTTTCCGTCAATGATTCCTTCCCAGTCTCGAGTGCTTGTTGCGCTTCTCATCACGTCCCGCTTGGGATCCATGGTTGGTGGGTGATTCTGTAAAACGGGTGTCCTCCTCGCTCTTCAGATTCGAAGAGGAGGAGTCAGGGATTGCGACCATAAGCGCAGCGTGATATTTGGAACATAATGAAGTTATTAAAGTTACTGACGAAAACCGAAAAACACTTCAACAAACTTTACAAATAAGGAACATCGACGTGTTTAGGACATGACCTGAACATGGAACTTACAATAAATGCTGACGAAGAACTCACGACAGGAACGGACTACATCAAACGAACAAACAAACCGAAACAGTCCTGTGGGCTAACATAACAGACTACATGAAGACAATTCACCCAACAAACAAACAGTGTGAAAGCCAACCTATACTATGGTTCTCAATCAGAGGAAACGTCAAAACACCGTCTGTCCCTGATTGAGATACCATATAAGAGACATATTATAAGTGACACTGTTTAGAACATAAGTAAACACTAAAACAGTAGCAATGCCCACCCCAACTTCACGCTCTCTGACCAGAACTAGCACACATACCAGAAAACTACACTATTAAAACAGCGTCTCAGGAACCGTTGACAGTTGTTTAAGTGGTTCCCTTTATTTTTTTGGAAGCAGTGTAGTTTGCTGAGACCTCCCTGTAATTCCTAGATTCATGATTCATATCCGTCTCAGAAAAAACATCACCTAAGATAGGCAGTCGTGTGTCGAGAAACTTGTCATCTCATTGCAAGGAATCAGACAGTGAAAATTATGGCGCTCGGCTCGCACTTCTCCAAGGCTCATTCTCTCAATTTATAAAATAATTGCGTTTGCTTAATACTTATGCCCCGTTATTACCAGGGCACCTATGGATAATGTTGTTAAAAGCGTTACAGGATCGCTGCCCCTCATTATCATTGCATTAGTGCCACTGATACCCTAGGCGATGGCGGGTAAGGGGGTGGGGTGAACTTTCAGGGCCTGCTTTTAACGATAAAGCTAAACCATTTTCACTAGTTACGTTTCCAAAGACGTCTTTCAAAACTGTCAGGCCATTCCCTTTGCGAGCAATGATGCCATCTCGGTGGATTGCTGCATGTGTACCCAAGCTCGGCGTCTGACGGGCAGCAACTGCTTGCTACGTTACCACCTCGCTATAAGTCGCCCTCTGTCATTGGCTTTGCCTTCATGTACATTCAGATCCACCAACATGAGCAGCAGCTACGTTTGCGCCACATTACGGTAGATAAT
>NW_019951328.1:0-6119 GCF_002910315.2 Salvelinus sp. IW2-2015 | reverse complement strand
CCAGCCTTTTAGATCGTCTTGTCAACGTTTGTTTCGCGCTGAACCTGGTCGTGCACGACCCCCCTTCTTGGCCTCTTCTGCCGTGCCATGCTCGACACATTATAATGTTTTCAACAAGCCTCCCAGAGTCACTGCCTCCTCCCCAGGGTGTCAGGCCACTTGTTGCGATGGAGATACTCTGTCCCCTTCTCTCGGTATTGATTGATAGCTTTGGCTAACGTGCACTGGAAGTTTATCTTACCTACCGCCTCTCAATGTTGGTTCCTCTGTTTCACCAGCGATCCTGAGACGGAAAGAAAGAGAAATGAAAGAGCGCGCAATTTAGAGGAGATACAGATTATTGAGTGAAGTGCAGAGAATCCGTATCTGGAGCGAAAGAGCGAGGAGCCGAGAGATAGAATAGAGCTGAGCGACAGGGAGTTGGCGCAATAACCTGTTCTGATTTGTGCTTACAATGGGTAGGCTTCTCCTCTCTGCTTAATTCACTGACCCATGCTGCCCGTTTTGCTCTATGTTGCAGGGGGGGTGGTGGGTTCGGGGGGCTCGTGGTTGTTGATGTGAGCTCTGCGCAAGGCTGGAGAGACTGGTACTGAGCCCAGGGGAGCTCCACGTTCAAAGGATTCCCAAGATAGGACTGTGTCTGAGAACGAGGGAACCTGGAGATAAGATAATATATTAAAGCGCACGGGCCCTCCATTCGCACATGCGGATGGCTCCTGAACACTGTGGAGACTCAGTGTCGTTAATCTATTTTAAGAGAGAGGCCTGTTGTGAAGCTTGAGAAGACGTTGCTCAGCTAAAGGTTGGAGGGTTACTATCTGCAGACGTTTGAGGTGACAGAGGAGGAAGAGCATAGGTAGTCCTTAACAGAAGGCTGGGTTACCCCTTCTCTATCAGATCTCATCATACTTGTTAGAGCCGCGCCTAATCTGATCTTATCGATCCAAGTGCCTTACTGAATCTGGACTAGCCGTTTATAGCGCAGAGCCTTTGACCGCTTTGGGTTAACGGAAGGGAACAATCCCCAGCATCTACTACGTACCTACGTAGTTGTGCCTGACTGGGGTGCTCAGCAGGGTACAACTAGAGGAGGAGGCGACGTGATGGTAGGTTAAGATGAGGGAGAAGCTAGGGCGAGAGGGAAGAACCGCAGGGTAGATACAGGTCCTCGAGAGAAAAAGAGTAGAAGAGTGACCGTAGGACTACTCGGGGAGTAGAAAACACTGCAGGGTGGATATCTGACTGAGAGTGCATAGTAGATAGCAGTGGAGGTGGTAATTTCTATAAGTGTGCTTGCTCAGATTGTGACGTGATCAGTGTTTTGTTGTTAGGAGTGCTCCGCTTTGCATGTGGTGTGGTGTGTGTGTGTTTATATATATTATTTAACTAAAGGGTTTGACTCTGTTGTTGTGTTGCTTCTCGTTGTGTTTCGACCTAACTGATCCTTGCAGTGTTTCGCGTTTTCAGTTGTCCTTCATTTAAGTCCCCAACACACTCATTCACTCTTTTATATCTCAAAGTAGCGTCGCGTCAACTGAAACTGTTGAGGAGGGGGTAAGGGAAACAAAAAATCTTATAAACAATGGATTGTGTGCTTGGGAGGGTACAGGACTTGATGAAGTTTGACAGTCACCATAGACTTTGGGATAGGGTAGTAGTGATACTGGGCCAGAGACTCAATGTGCTCCTGAGTGAGGGTTGACTAATCACGCTCCACCACTAGAAACCAATAGTGTGTGTCTGGGTATTAGGTGTCGGGAGAAAAATACATACCTTACCATATACCAGCGCGCTCCACATGTACCATCAGGCTTGGACTACCAGATTTTTGACACAATTCAAAGCGTTTTACAGTTGCTAGTGTTCCCTCGCCTAATTTCCTACAGGGAGAGAAGATGATGACAAGTCTGGGATAGGAGGAGAATTACAGTAATGCTGTCAACATGCACAGATGCCTTGGATGCAATGTGTGCCTATTTTGGTGATAATGAAGAACGTGGTGCTATATACAGATAAAAGAACAAACCATATGTCTGGACTCCTGTAAATAAATTTAAGATTTATACATTTGTAAATTTAATAGAGTATGTTCAAACTTCTGCTTATTAAACGCTGAAATCTATCTTTGACACCTCTTCTTTATAAAAAAAAAACATTACTCTAAACGATTATGCATTACATATACTTTCTTAGGTGAATAGATACTGTTGTCCAGTCACGCCGTATCTGTGCAGACATCTCTCATCTTACAGTGTGAGTGTATTATTTTGTATGATGTAGGTTATATATCGCGTCTTTAACACCTCGGACTGTGTGTGATTGTGATGCCTTGTTGGAGTGTGATGCGCTTAACCTACCCTTGTCACCATAGTTTTCGCTGCTGATAGTGGGTAGCTTAGGGTAAAGCCTAGCAACTCTCTCGAGTGCTCTTTTGCTTTGCTCAGTGGTTTGCAAAGTACTGGACAATCAAGACTCAACCTAACCCTACTCAAAGGGTGTTTAGTGTGATTATGCTACATGTAAGGGTTAAAACTCTTAGACGTCAGTGTTAGTGTGTAGTGTGGTAGAACCTACCTCGTGTGTTAAGCTTCATGTGTTCGCTGTGAGTAATAGGCCTAGAAACCCTCACAGGAGAAGTGTTAGTGTGGTAGTCGCCAGACTCGCGCACATCTTTTTGGTGAAATGGCATCCCTCGCCGACCAAGACAGGAGTTGCCACTACTCAGAGCATTGT
Organism: Salvelinus sp. IW2-2015; assembly: GCF_002910315.2. Taxonomy (NCBI): domain Eukaryota; kingdom Metazoa; phylum Chordata; class Actinopteri; order Salmoniformes; family Salmonidae; genus Salvelinus; species Salvelinus sp. IW2-2015. The sequence goes on along the minus strand of NW_019951328.1, from coordinate 3,386 downwards.
CCTTCTCAGACTGTATCATTCACACTCGATTCCCTGGAGAAAGAGAGGTGGATTGAAACGAAAGTGGACAGGGGAATAACGCTCACTAGACAAGCGGGGATGGAGCAGAGAATCAGCAGAGAAAGCCGTGGAGAGGGGGTACGAGAGTGAGAGTGGTGAGGAGGGAAGAAGAGAGGTTACACACATGCATGATCGTGCAGATCTGTCGGCCAGATGAACGTTTTATTTACAAACTTTTGTATAACGGCTGCAACTTATCTTCATCACTTGTATGTTCATCGTGATAGCGCTCTATTAGGTGGTGATTTAATATTGTGTTTACAACTTATTATACACCCATCCATTCACCTACCCTCACTGTTTCTAGGACTCAACACTTATGGGGTGTTACTAGCATATGTGAACCTTAGAATCATATCCATCAACACCTTGTTATAGATTACTCAAAAGATCAGCCTCGAGGTTCCTGTGTGTGGTATTGTGTGCTTCCTATTTGTACGCTCAGAGTCTGATGGTGTGTGTGCTGTTCTCTCTCCAGTTCGTAGCTTCTGGATCCTCTATGCGATTCCAGTCCCATAGGATTGTGTGGTTGGTGGGTCTGGTTATGGTTGCTGTTGGGTGTTCTGTGGTGCTAGGTTGTCTCCTTCGTCCTGCTGTGGTAGATTGTTGTGAAAAACTCGGCCGATAGGGGGTGAATGGTTTATTCAAATTTAAACTCTGTTAGTTCATGTGAAATTTACAATGTTCATAAGTGCTGTAGTGTGTGTAGTGTGTGTGTGTGTTGGGATTTACACTGGATGTGATTGTGTGTTGTTTTGATGTGCGTGATTCTCATTACAGGTCCTGTTTTTAACCTGATGAAGTATTGCCTGTGAGAACCTGTTCTCTTCATTTGCTATGTGTGTTGATGTTGTTCTGTCGTGTAGTAAACATCATATTCGGCGTCTCGTGCATAGGGTCTACTGTTCATGGACGTAGTGGCTATCTCGTGCCCTCTTAGTCGCGCGAAATCCCCAGCCACCCTCTAGGAGCCTACCAAGACCAGGAACACCCCGATAACAGGGACCAAAGGATCTCACCTCAGGACAGATCAGGGAAGTCCTTGATGCTAGTGGTATGTATCTGACGGTTCAGGTGCAGTAAAGTTATATGCGCTCCTTAATGGATTCTCTCACACCCAACAGCACACCACAGACAGAACACCTCCACACTATCCACCAACTCACTCTCACTCCATACATTCACCTCATAAATGGCATTACAACTCCCAGTGTGGAGTATCCAGACAGGCTCATCTATTACAGGTCGGCAGCTCTTTTCCTCTGTCTGTCATGCCTAACGAAGCAGCAATAGTTGTTACCTCACCCTCTCATCCGCTCCCTCCGTCTGTCTGTGGTCTTTTAGTTCTCTCCGTGTCCCTCTATCGTACAGCGTGAGGCTATCGGTGCTAGTAGATATCCAACTCTTGGCCCAGTGAAACTATAGTGGGCTAGTAAGCCTTCGTCATTTGAGGAAAAAAGAGAACGTTCTTCCCACTTCCTGGGTCGTTCATACCTGTAACCTATCTCTTCTTTGTAGAGACCCATGTCTCTTGGAATGCAGGCGGGGGGTGCGTCACTCATCTACCACACGATAACTTCAGAACTGCCGGAGCATCGGCTGCTGCGCAGACACAAAACATCGTTAATTGGTGAGCGTGTTGGTGTATTTAGTTGATTGTATGTGTGTTATGGGAGTGGTGTAATTATGTGTGGAATACAGGGCTACTAAGGGAGGTTTAGTTGGAGGTTTTATTCTTGACATTGACACAGACTGGTCTTCTTCTTCCATGCGCTCGGTGAACTACTTGAACTGCTATCGGCAAATTAACGCGCAGCTTATATAGGATAGGTAAGAGGTGGGTGAGCTGGCGGTTTGCCATGTTTACTGCCAATCTTCCCTTACAAACCCTCTCGTCTCGGTGGTCTATTCACCACTTTGGATGAAACTTATCCGCGTTTGTGTTGATGTATGTTTAGTTATGTGCTTTGTGGTGGATGTGTGGTTCTCGTTTGCATGTGTGTCCTGTGTGTGTTGTCTGTGTTGCTACATTGCATTATAAAAACAGTTGCAAGCCATTAAGATACTGAGTAATAAGAGCACGAAACACACACCAAAACTAGCCAGTGAGAGACCACTTTATGACTAGACGAACTAGTTATTGGGCCCCATGCAAATTAACTTGGCTGATTTTCTTTCTGAAAACAAAAATCATATATACAGTTGAAGTGAGAAGTTTACATACACCTTAGCCAAATACATTTAAACTCAGTTTTTCACTATTCCTGATATTTAATCCTAGTAAAAATTCCCTGTCTTAGGTCAGTTAGGATCACCACTTTATTTTAAGAATGTGAAATGACAGAATAATAGTAGAGAGAATGCTTTTATTTCTTTCATCACATTCCCAGTTGGTCAGAAGTTTACATACACTCAATTAGTATTTGGTAGCATTGCCTTTAAATTGATTAACTTGGGTCAAATGCTTCGGGTAGCCTTCCACAAGCTTCCCACAGTAAGTTGGGTGAATTTTGGCCCACAGAGTTGGTGTAACTGCGTCAGGTTTGTAGGCCTCCTTGCTGGCACATGCTTTTTCAGTTCTGCCCACACATTTTCTATAGGATTGAGGTCAGGGCGTTGTGATGGCCACTCCAATACCTTGACTTTGTTGTCCTTAAGCCATTTTGCCACAACTTTGGAAGTATGATTGGGGTCATTGTCCATTTGGAAGACCCATTTGCGACCAAGCTTTAACTTCCTGACTGATGTCTTGAGATGTTGCTTCAATATATCCACATAATTTCCCTTCCTCATGACACCATCTATTTATTGAAGTGCACCTGTCCCTCCTGCAGCATAGCACCCCCACAACATGAGGCCGCCACCCCCGTGCTTCACGGTTGAGATGATGTTCTTCGGCTTGCAAGCCTCCCCCTTTTCCCTCCAAACATAATGATGGTCATTATGGCCAAACAGTTCTATTTTTGTTTCATCAGACCAGAGGACATTTCTCCAAAAAGTACGATCTTTGTCTTCATGTGCAGTTCCAAACCGTAGTCTGTTTTTTTATGTTGGTTTTGGAGCAGTGGCTTCTTCCTTGCTGAGCGGCCTTTCAGGTTATGTCGATATAGGACTCGTTTTACTGTGGATATAGATACTTTTGCACCTTTTTCCTCCAGCATCTTCACAAGGCCCTTTGCTGTTGTTCTGGGATTGATTTGCACTTTTTGCACCAAAGTACGTTCATCTCTTAGGAGACAGAACGCATCTCCTTCCTGAGCGGTATGACGGCTGCGTGGTCCGATGGTGTTTATAATTGCGTACTATTGTTTGTACAGATGAACGTG
>NW_019951327.1:0-6122 GCF_002910315.2 Salvelinus sp. IW2-2015 | reverse complement strand
TTGTAGTATCCAGTAGTTAGCTACACCGCTACATGGTAAAACAGTAGTGTGTAGTTCCACGTATTAGCTACACCTGCACATTGTAAAACAGGAGTTGTGTAGTTTCCAGTTAGTTAGCTACACCCATACATGGTAAAACAGTTTAGTGTTTAGTTCAGTAGTTAGCTACACCGCTTACATGGCTGAAAACAGTAGTGTGTAGTCACAGTAGTTAGCTACACCGCTACATGCTAAAACAGTAGTGTATTATCCAGTATTAGCTACACCGGCTAGCATGGTGTAAAACAGTAGGTGTTAGTTCCAGTAGTTAGGCTACACCGTACATGGTAGAAAACTAGTAGTGTGTAGCTAGTCCAGTAGTTAGCTACACCGGCAATGGTAAACAGATAGGGTTAGTTCCAGTAGTTAGCTACACCGTCACATGGTAAAAACAACTAGTTGTGTAGTTCCAGTAGTTAGCTACACCGCTACATCGGAAAACAGTAGTGTGTAGTTCCAGTAGTTAGCTACACCGCTCATAACGAGAGTAGACCCAGATAGCAACCCCACGGTTCAGGTGTGCTAGCTCCAGTAGTTAGCTATACCGCCTACATGTCTAAAATATGTCGTAGTCAGAGTGAGATACACCGCCTACATGTGTAGTTCCAGTAGTTAGCTACACCGCCTACATTGTAAAACAGTAGTGTGTAGCTACAGTAGTTAGCTACACCGCTACATGGTAAACAGTCTATGTGGTAGTTCCAGTAGTTAGCTACACCGCTACATTGGAAAAACAGTATGTGTGTAGTTCCAGATGTTAGCTACACCGCTACATGGTAAAACAGTAATGTTGTAGTACCAGTGTTAGCTACACCGCTACATGTAAAACAGTAAGTGTGTATTCCAGTAGTTAGCTTCACGCGCTACATTGGTGAAAACAGTAGTGTGTAGCTAAGCAGTAGTTAGACTACACCGCTACATGTAAAACAGTAGTGGTTAGCTACAGTAGTTAGCTACACCGCTACAGGGTAAACAACAGTAGTGTGTAGTTCAGTAGTTAGCTACACCGCGCTACATGGTTAAACGTAGTGTGTATTTCAGTTAAGTTAGCTACAGACTGCTAAGCATGGTAAAACAGTTTAGTGTGTATGTCCAGTAGTTACGCTACCCAACCGCTACATGGTAAAACAAGTAGTGTATGTAGTTCCATGAGTTAGCTACACCGCTTACATTGTAAAACAGTAGTGTTTAAGCTACCAGTGGTTTAGCAGTACACCGGCATCATGGAAACCCGTATGGTGTAGCTAAAGTAGCTTAGCGATCACACCGCTACATGGTTAAAAACCCGTAGTGTGTAGATTCCAGTAGTTAGCTAATCCAGCTATCATGGAAAACCAGTAGCTGCTGTAGTTCCAGTAGTTAGCTACACCGCTACATGGAAAACAGTAGTGTTTAGCTACAGTGGGTTTAGCTACACACGCGCTACATGGTTTAAAACAGTAGTGTGGTAGTTCCAGTAGTTAGCTTTGCACCGCTACAAGGTAAAAACAGATCAGTAGTGTAGCTACAGTTAGTTAGCTACACGCTAACATGGTAAACAGTAGTGTGCCTCAGTAAAAACCTAGTTAGCTACACCGCTACATGGTAAAACATATTGTGTAGCTACAGAGTTAGCTACACCGCTACATGGTAAAAAAAGAGTGTGTAGCTACAGTAGTAGCTACACCGACATGGTAAAAAAGTGTGGTAGTTCCATAGTTAGCTACACCGCTACATGGGTAAAAACAGTAGGTGTAAGTTTCCAGCAGTTAGCTAACCGCTACATGGTAAAACAGTAGTGTGTAGTTCCGTGAGTAGCGCTACCCCGCTACCAGTGGTAAAACCAGTAGTGCTGAGCAACATGTAGTTAGCTACACCGCTACATGGTTTAAAACAGAGTGTTGTAGTTCCAGTAGTAGCTACACCGCTACATGGTAAACAGTAGTGGTAGGTTCCAGTAGTTAGCTCTACACCGCTACATGGTAAACAGTAGTGTGTAGTTCCAGTAGTTAGCTACAACCGCCTACATGGTAAAACAGTAGTGTTATTCCATAGTTGAGCTACACCGCCTACATGGAAAACAGTAGTGTGTAGCTACAGTAGTTAGCTACTCCGCTACATGGTTAAAACAGTAGTGTGTAGGGTTCCAGTAGTTAGCTACGCCGCTACAGGGTAAAACAGATAGTTGTGTAGATTCCAGCAGTTTAGCTAACCCGCTACATGGTAAAACGAGTAGAGTGTAGTTCAAGTAGTTAGGCTACGCCGCTACATTGGTAAAACAGTAGTGTGTAGTCTCCAGTAGTTAGCTAAACCGCTACATGGAAAATCAGTTAGGGTTTAGTGCCAGTAGTTAGCTACACCGCTCATGTAAAACAGATGTGTTAGTTCCAGTAGTCCGCTACATTGGTAAAACATAGTGTGTATCCAGTAGTTACTACACCGCTACATGTAAAAATGTAGCCGGAGTTAGACCTAGTAAAGTGTGTGTAGTCCAGTAGTAGACTACCACGCTACATGTTAAAACAGCTAGTTGTTAGGTTCCAGTAGAGTTATAAAGGTACACCACACATGGTTAAAACAGTAGTGTTGTAGTTCAGTTAGTTAAGTACACCCTACATGGTAAAACAGTAGTGTGTTTTCCAGTAGTTAGCCTAACACCCTAGCATGTAAAACAGAGTGTTATTCCCATAGTTAGCTACACCGCTACATGGTAAAACAGTAGTGTGTAGTTCCAGTAGTAAGCTACACCGCTACATCGGTAAAACATAGTAGTGTGTAGTTCCAGTAGTTAGTTACACCGCCTACATGTTAAAAATAGTAGGTGTAGTTCCAGTAGTTAGCTACACGCTACTAACAGGGGACCTAAGTAGCAACAGCTAATGAAACAGTAGTTGTGGTATTCCAGTAGTAGCTACACCACTACATGGTACAAAACAAGTAGCTGTGTAGTTCAGTAGTTAGCTACACCGCTACATGTAAACAGTAGGGTGTATTCCCAAGTGTTTAGCTTACACCGCTACATGTAAAAAACAGTAGTGTGTAGTTCCATAGTTAGCTACACCGCTCATGGAAAACGATAGTGTGCTTAGTTTCCAGTAGTTAGCTGACCACCCTACAGTAAACAGTAGTGTGTAGTTCCATAGTAAGTACACCGCTAACATGGATAAAACAGTAGTGTGTAGTTCCCAGTAAAACTAGTTAGCCTAACACACAACAGATTCGTATCTATTAGCTCACGTACTGTAAAACAGTAGTGTGATAGTTCATAGTTAGCTACAACCGCTACATGTAAAATCAGTAGTGTTTAGTTCCAGTAGTTAGCATACACCGCTACATGGTAAAACAGTAGTGTTAGTTCCAGTAGTTGCACGACCTACATGGTAAAAACAGTAGTGGTGTAGTTCCAGTAGCTCACCGCCTACATGGTAAACAGTACAACGCTAGTGGTGTAGTTCCAGTAGTTAGCTAACCGCTACATGCTAAAAACAGTAGTGTTAGTTCCAGTAGTTAGCATACAACCGCTACATGGTAAAAAAGTAGTGTGTAGTTCCAGTAGTAAGTTACACCGCTACATTGAGTAAAAAACAGATTAGCTGTTGAGTCCATAGTTAGCTACACCACTACATGGTAAAAACAGTATGTGTATTCCAGTAGTTAGCTACACCGCTACATAGGAAAACAGTAGTGTGTAGTTCCAGTAGTTAGCTACACCGCTACATTGGTAAAACCAGTATGATGTTAGTTCCAGTAGTTAAGTACACCGCTACATGGTAAAATAGTAGTGTTGTAGTTCCAGTAGTTAGCTACACCGCTACATGGTAAAACAAGTTAGTGTGTATTCCAGTAGTTAAGTACACCGTACATGGTTAAAACAGTAGTGTGTAGTTCCAGTAGTTAGCTTACACCACTACATGGTAAAACAGTAGTGTGTAGTTCCAGTAGTTAGCTACACCGCCTACATGTTAAACAGTAGTGTGTGTAGTTCCAGTAGTTAGGCTACACCGCTACATCGGGTACAAACATAGTTGCGTGTTAGTTCCAGTAGTTAGCTACCACCGCTACTGGTGTAAAAAACAGTAGTGTGTCAGTTCCAGTAGTTAGCTACACCGCATAATGTTAAAACCAGTACGTGTGTAGTTCCATAGTTAATGTACACCGCTACATGGTAAAACAGTAGTGCGTAGTTCCACGAGTTAGGCTACACCACTACATTGGTAAAACTTAGTAGTGTGTAGTTCCAGTATGTTAGCTACCACGCTACAGGTTAAAACCAGAGTAGTTGAAGTTCCAGTAGTTAGCTACACCGCTACAGGTAAACTAAGTAGTGTGTAGCAGACAGTGTTAGCTACGACCGCTACATGGTTTTAAACAGTAGTGTGTAGTTCCAGAGTTAGCTACACCGCTACATTGGTAAAACCATAGTGTGAGCTACAGTAGTTAGCTACACACGCTTACTGGTGTTAAAACAGTAGTGCTGTAGTTCCAGTAGTTAGCACACCTGCTACATGGTAAAAACAGTAGCTGTGTAGGTTCCAGTTAAGTTAGCACACCGCTTACATGGGTAAAACAGTATGTTTACTACAGTGGTTAGCTACCACCGCATACATGGTAAACAGTAGTGTGTACATTGTTTCTGTGTTTAATAGGCTGAATAACACATTCTGTTAACATATGACCCTAAACTAATCTGTTCTTGCAATTTGTTGTCCATGATATTACAGATTTACTACTTTTTGAAAGTAACTCTAGTTAAGTAAACTATATAGCCTTAGTGTAGCTTAACTTTGTCCAGCTTGGTAAACTCTATTTTTAGAGTAGATTCCCCAACATTGACGGTTGGACTTGTTTCCTGTGGGTCAATGGCCTTTGTTAACTGCAAACTCCGAACACATGTACCAAATACTAGGCCTGTGACCTTGGTCATGTGCTGTGGAGGTCACTTACCTCTCTCTCTTTCTCCCTACCTCCCTCCCTCCCTCTCTCTCCCTCCCTCCCTCCTGTTTAGTCTACCTCAGGAGGTGTGTCGGACCAATACAGAGACAGGAAATGAAACAAGCCCCTTTCAGAAGACAGAGAGGGGGAGCTGCGATCGTGTTATGGGGACTGGCTGGTCTAGCGCCACTGGTAAACATGTCTACAGTGTCGACATTATTTTGAATACGACCTTCTTCCCTTTGACATAACCTCCATCTTTCCCCTCTGTCTTCCCATCTCAATATGTACAAAAACAATTAGAATAATGACAATTATTTTGTAAAAAGGCAGCTAGACCTTTCTCCATTCACACATCATATTCCTTTTGGGTAACACGTTACTTGACACCCAGAGTCATAATATGTCATGATTTAGGGCTGCGGAGTGGCGCAGCGGTCTAAGACACTGCATCTCAKTGCAAGAAGCGTCACTGCAGTACCTGACAACCAACAATTTACGACTTTGGAATGAGACTGACGTGAGGTAAAGAATAATTCATTAATTAGAAGACTAATTGATCAGATATTAAAATATCTGAAGAGTTATATTCGGGAAAATTATAACTTTCTAATCTGAAGATTTTCCTTGGTGCCCCGACCTTCCTAGTTAATTACATTTACATGATTAGTTTAATCACGTAATAATAATTACAGAGAATTGATTTGATAAAATAAGTCTTCACTTATAATGATGCCAAAGACACGACATATCTGATCAGACTCATTTAACATGCTATAATGTAGCTGCTAATATCTGACCAGACACATTTAGCATGCTAAGAATCTTAAGAATCACACTGACCCTACTGTCTCTCTTAGGAAACACACTGACCCTACTGTCTCTCTGTACTGACCCTACTGTCTCTCTGTACTGACCCTACTGTCTCTCTTAGGAATCACACTGACCCTACTGTCTCTCTTAGGAAACACACTGACCCTACTGTCTCTCTTAGGAAACACACTGACCCCCTACTGTCTCTCTGTACTGACCCTACTGTCTCTCTGTACTGACCCTACTGTCTCTCTTAGGAATCACACTGAGAGAAGAGCTCACCTACTGGTTTTTGGAGCAGTATTTTACAGTGACCCAATAGTTAGTAGCTTGTATCCACCCGATGACTCAAAACTAGG
>NW_019951326.1:0-6124 GCF_002910315.2 Salvelinus sp. IW2-2015 | reverse complement strand
TAGATGTAGTACTATACAGTATGTAAACTTACTATATATACAGCAGGCGTTCCCCAACTGGCTGCCCCGGGATGAATTGCTGGTGATATATTTGTCCCCCCAAGTTTTCTTTAGCAAATAATTACTACTACTAAAAAGAAACACAAATCAGCTCCAAGTCATTTTAATTTTGAACATCTTCTCCAAAGTATTTCCAAGCATAATAGAGAGATATACTGTATGTGTCGTATTACAAATGTAAGCAAAGTTTGCAATGATTAGTTTTTGTCAAATATTATGTCTGTTTGGGCTTCTGAGGTAGTTGCGCTTTTCTCTAGGTTTACGTTCGCTCTTTTTGCAGGTTTTACTATATCGTTTCTTCCATCCTAGAAAATGTCCTCATCTGCTTGCATGCACCTCCCCTATATAAATTGTGTATTGGTACTTTCCTTACGCACTACGCTTTAATCTGTGCTAACTTTTACTATACCACAGGTCAATATATTCTACCAGTCTTATGGTCCATCCAGTCCTCTATCCACCTTTCATAGTGACAATAGTGGTAGGTGGCTCATTTGTCCAGATCTGCAAATAGGCTATAGCATCATGGCACACATAAAAGCATTCATTTGAAATCCAATAAGAACAAACAGGAATAGCTGATAGGCAGCGGAGAGGCCAGGTGCATCATTGAGCATGAAGGAAGAAAGACATGAGACACGCAGCTCAAAAAGCTCCCCTATTGATCTTGTTAAGGAACAATAAAATGATCTTACCTAAACTGGCAAAATTCTAACTCTAGGGTGCTGTGAAATGTCGTTTGAATGTTTAAATTCCATTGGATCAGTTGTCTGTCTCCCTAGACAGGTTTATAAGGTCTCAGAAAGGCACATTAACAGGCCTGTCTGACTGTATATTTTTCTTCTTGACACTGAGAATGGAGGGTGAGGAGAGGACTGAAGCACTGACTAAGACTGAAGAACAGAGACACACCATAACTTCTGACAGTTCATGATGAAATAATACTATTGCTTTACTACTTGATGAATATAGGCTTGACAGGTGAACAGTTTCAAGACTGATTTTACTGAACAGATTGTTATGTGGGTTTGAGTCCAGTGTAACTTTGTCTCCACAGGTGTTCATGGCAGACAGTGACTAACAGTCTGATATGAAAGTCTCTCGGGAACCAGTTTCTCTCCCAGAAAAAATGAAGTCTAGTCCTGAACTAAATGAGAGAATCGGCAATGAAAAGTTATTTTCTAGTCTAAGATTAGTCTTAATCTGTATCGGGAAATATGACCTAGGAGTCCTATTTTCCAACACTAACTACCACTTGGCATCAACAACATACAACAATTTGACTACCACATATTTTACTGTCATACAGAGGTATATATAATCTAAATTATATCTAAAATAATGCAAAATATTATTTTGAATATGTAATGAGCTGAGTTGTCACGATCGTCGTAGTGAGGAGACCAAAGCGCAGCGTGAAGACATATTTTTAATACAAGACGCAAAAACACGAAAAAACACTAAACAACTAACAAAAATAACAAAACGAATGTGACTGCTATGAACAAAGAGTGCATACATGCAACTTCAAAAAGACAATAACCCAAAACCAAACTGGAAATGGCAACCTAAATAGGATCCCCAATCAGAGACACAATAAACAGCTGCCGCTGATTGGGAACCAATCCAGGCACCATAGACCTCACTAATGCTAGACTACACACACACACCTAAGACATACCAAAACCCTAGACAAGACAAAACACACCATACCACCCTCGTCACACTCCTGACCTAAATAAAATATAAAGAACAAGGAATACTAAGGTCAGGGCGTGACAGTAACCCCCCCCCCAAAGGTGCGGATTCGCGGCCGCAAAAACTGACTCTAAAGGTGAGGTTTTCGGGTGGCCCTTCTTCACGGCGGCGCATTTAGCTATTTAAATTATATTGCCTATCTATCTATTACATTTTACTGTCTACTATTGTTCTGATTATAGCTGATGTATCAGTCCCAAAAACTCACAGGAAGCAGCTGCCAGCAGCAGAAAAGCAAAGAACATGGTTCGTTTTGAAGCTGAACATATGGGAACTGCACTTGTTAGCTCATACTGAGAGACAAATATTCCCTTTTATATACAGGGAGGAGAGACATTTTGCATAAAGGTGAGAGAGTTGGTACTGTAAAAGAGGAAAAACAAAACTGACTTGTAACACAGTGACACATTCAGTAGATTGATTAAGTGTGACTGTTATAAGCTGCATTAACCTGCAATATGAAAATTCAAATCAATTACAACATTTATTTAGTTCTGGGTTCTCTTTTTTGTTTGCTGAACTTTATTATTATTAACACTATTATTGTCTTCAATGTTTCTTCGAATGGCACACAATCAGAATAGTACTCTGTTGGTGTGCCTCAAGTTTCTATACATATTTAATATTTCAACTTGTATTGTTTAGTTTCATGACTCTTTTCATATTCCTATATAACGAGGGCAGGCATATCTTTAATATATATATTTTTTATATAACTGAGAGTATAACCTGTCTATGAGAGTATGTTATGTGTAGACCAGTACGTGTTTTGTTAATGCCATGAGGTTGATGCTGACACAGAGTGGAGCACAGACTCATCTTATTGCTTCCAATATTGAGACCAGTGTTGACCAGTTTTTGTACAGCCCTGCAGCGGCCTCCTGTGTCACTGTGTCTCTGGAACAATAATAAACAGCGGAGTCTTCAGTSTTCAGYCTGTTCATCTYGAGATACACCTGCTGCTTGCTGTTGTCTCTGGAGATGGTGAACCGACCCTGAACTGACTGGGAGTAGTAGATTTCAGCACTATCATATCTTATTATGGCAATCCATTCTAGTCCTTTGCCAGGAGCCTGTCTGTTCCAAGCCATCCAGTAGCTACTGAATGTGAACCCAGAAGCTGTACATGTCACTTTGTGTGGTTCTCCAGTTATTTTTACAACTGGTCCAGACTCAGTCAGTGTCTGACCATGAACACCTGTGGAGACATAGTATCATTAGATAAAATACCTCCAAACCTCAGCTAACATTCTTTTACAAATAAAATCAGCCTAACAGTGTTCACCTTTCAAGCCCATTGTCATCAGAAGAACCACAATAGTAAACGTCATGATGAACTATTAGTAGTTATGGTGTGTCTCTGTTCCTCAGTCTAGTCAGAGCTTCAGTCCTCTCCTCCACTCTGCAGTGAGATAAGTAGTGATGGAAGAGGTCAGTTTTGCATTGACTCCTCCTCAATGGTTGGGATGATAAACAGGGATTAGATAGTCTGAGATGGGGAAGAGGTTCATATGGCCTAAGTAATTTGTTAAATATGAAATTATTCCTGGGTAACTATTAAGTACCATACTGTGATTGTTTTCAATGACAACTGTAAAAAAATAAAAAAAATAAAAAGCTTTACATCAAAGAGCAATTTATCAAGCAAGAATTTTGCTAGGACTGTCTGGGAGTGGTCTGAGTGGGGAGGGGAAAACAGAGAATGTGCTARTATTGGCAGAGAGGTTTGCAACTCTCATACTCTCCTTCTTATCGGTGTATTAACTCATTTACTGCATGGTGATGTCACCATGGGAGGCCAAAACTCTCTCCCGCCTAAACAGGCTGAAATTTCAGCTGTTTTTTCCCCCAAAAGCTCTTACACTAACATGGCATTATCATGATTTTCACAATTTCAAAGTATTATTCCAACCTCAGTGTGGAAATATATAAAACACAGGGTAATCTAGATTTTGACTGCACTGGGTCTTTAAAAACMTGTTTTTGTGACAAAAAGAAKGCTTGACCAGACTGGGCAAGAGACAGCTGGGATGTTAGAGGCTGGAGTCTTTTAGTGTGTAGTTCTTTGTGATATTTTTGTATTCTTTACAGTAATGATACTCAGTATTATTCTAGTGTGACACAAACAGAGAAAGTAGTACAACACCTATCCATGTGGTTAGGGGGGGGGTTTGTACAGCTGCTTCACCAGCTTCAGTCAGTGTGTCTCTCGAGCACAATAATAAACAGCAGAGTCCTCTGATCTCAGACTCTTGGCCTCTAAGAACMGGGTYCTTGTYGYGACGTCCTCAGTCAGMYTGAACTGGCCTTMCAGGGAGTCTGAGTAGACTGGTGCATCTGTTGAACCAGAGTTAACTCTCCCAATCCACTCCAGAGCTTTGCCTGGTTTCTGCCTTATCCAGTGCAAGTAGAAGCTTGTCTTTGTAAACCCAGATGTTTTACATGYCAATTTAACAGTGTCTTCAGGTCTTTTCACATGAGAAAGAGACTGATCCAGACTGAACACCTGCAAAACAAAAATATTTCAACATTCAGTTGGATATATGGTATTTACACTCATTTAGAGTTTAACCATGATACTCATTCATCAGTCACCATTTAATACTTTACTTACTGTGTATGGACATCACCATGACAACTAAACTCCAGACTGTCATCAGTTCCATTGTTCAGTGATTGTTAGTGCAGGGCTCGGTGTAATGTCAGTCCAAGCTGTTTATAATGAAGAGGCCAGAGCTGACTGTCTGATTATAAAGAGATGAAGGGGAGGTAGACTTTGCATAGACCGCCCTCTAGAGGCTTAAATAGAGACTGAGATGGAGGTGTTCTTTCAGTGTTGATATTGGCAGCATTGTTTCTCAGAACAGCACAGGATGACAATCTATTGGGATTAATACAATATACTTCTTCCATCTAAACTTGTTCCTTTTATACTTGTTCCATCTATATTTGTTACATCTCAACTTGTTCCATCTCAACTTGTTCCATCTATACTTGTTCCACCTAAACTCCTGCCATCTAAACTTGTTCCATCTACAGTATACTTGTTCCATCTTAACTTGTTCCATCTATACTTTAACAATACTTTAACATTATTGACCTTCATGGTTCTGTATTTAATATTGTACTAATTTGACATCTATTTTTATTTAAATAAAGAAACTCACCAAATTGAAAGACATTACCAAATAGGCCTAAATGGTTTTAGCTTCTAGAGATTGATAATTCATTTGACTGAATGGCTGCAAATATTATGGATGCTGTTTGGYGTTATTTGCCATTGTCAACTCACTTTGAATGGCTTTAAGGTTTTCGGTTAATGTTTCATCAGGATATTCATACAGTTATCTTGACAGGCTGCCATGTATATGTTTTATGTTTATCAAGTAATCATGTATATTATGGTTATAATTAAGAGTATGATGTGTCTACACTCCTAGTGTTGGTGGGGCCATGGGATTTATGTTAACAGTGACTGGAGATCAGAACAACAGACTCTCACAGTGAGAGAAGTGCTTGATCAGTTTTTGTACATCCCTGCAGCCTCCTGTGTCACTGTGTCTCTGGCACAAAGTAAACAGCAGAGTCTTCAGACTGTTCGTCTGGAGATACACCTGCTGCTTGCTGTTGTCTCTGGAGATGGTGAACRGACCCTGAACWGACTGGGAGTAGTAGATAGTACTACRACTGRTAATATAGGAAACCCACTGCAGATCTTTTCCAGGAGCCTGTCTGATCCAAGCTYCATAAATATTTCCACCAAACCCAGAATATGATCACATCAGTTTGTGGGATTCTCCAGGCTTTCTACCACTGGTCCAGACTCAGTTAGTGTCTGACCCTGAACACCTCTGGAGTAAAAAAGTACTATTAGGGATAATACATGGACTCAAAATCTCAGCAAATATTCTGTTACAAATAAAAATGGTCTAAAAGTGTTCCTGTCAATCCTATTGTCATCAGCAGAAACACAATAGTAAACGTCATGATGAACTCTTAGTACAATATGTCTCTGTTCCTTAGACTAGGCAGGGCTTCAGCCCCTRTCRTCCACTCTGCAGTGAGATAAGTAGTGACGGAAGAGGRCAGAGTTTTGCATTGACTCCTCCTTACAGGGCAATAGGGAACAGAAAAARATAATATATAATATAACGTATATGCCATAATATATTTGCCATTTAACAGACGCTTTTATCCAAAGTGACAGCCATGTTTGCATACATTTTAGGTATAGGTGGTCCCGTGGATCGAACTGACAATTTTGTGTTATATGCCCTAAAGCATTACTATTCAAGAGAATGGATAA
>NW_019951325.1:0-6125 GCF_002910315.2 Salvelinus sp. IW2-2015 | reverse complement strand
GGGACAAATACTAATCATCCGTCTATACACCAAGACAGAACATGGGACAAATACTAATCATCCGTCTATACACCAAGACATAACAAATACTAGAGATATAATTCCACAGACACTTGAGGAGAAACAGGGAATTCTAGATTTCCACAATCCACAGCCATACTAGCCCGGCCCCAGATCTGTTTGTGCCGTCTTGACTCCTGTGGTCATGACAACAGCTATAGAAGTTGTCTATACAGCGCAAACAAAACTCGGACCAGGCTACAATGATACAATACAGTTCCATTCTACTGTCACTAAGAACACACAAGTATGTTTTTCATTATGATGTTATAATGCTGAATTAGATTTGGTGGTAAAACCTCTGTGAAAACCTCTGATTGCATTGATGAGGAGTGTTTCTTCACCTGACAGGACTGGTGCAGCTGCCTCAGGATCTTCTGAAGCTTACCATACTCTTCTCTCTCCAGGTACAACTTCCCAAGCTAAACAACAGACAGGACAAACCGAGGAGGAAACCAAATCACACAAGTATCAAAGTCAGTGTCTCCATATAAATTATATGCCACTCGCCACATATGTTTTTGCGTTGTATAAAATGTTAATTATGATATTGTGGATGGAATTAATGACATATGTAAAGTTTTATATATTTTTTTATCTTTAAAACGAATCATACCTTAGTGTTGGTTTTAAACCAAAGCCTGTCATTTTTGGCATCCTTTAATGCGTCCAATGTGGTTTCATAAAACTCTTGCAGCAAGTCCATCTTTAAAAACAAGTAAAAAGTATTTGCCTTCTCTTCAAACATTCAGTTTGGACTGTTTTCCAAAATTGTACAGCTCAGATGATCACAGAATCAACATTGTTTATTGATTGATAATTTGATGTTGCAAACAATACCTGCTTAGACGTAGAGATGTAATCAAGGATGGAGTTGATGGATTTCTCTGAGTAGTTTCGTGTAACTGCACTCCGGTTTATGTTAAAGCTGCTTTGTAACTGTTCATCTTCTTTCAGGGAAATTCGTCTCGGTGGTGGGGGGGGGGGGGGGCGAATTAAAGAAATGTAATTCAAAATGCATAATCTATGCTCCTATAATATGGCTTTCTTTTACAAAATATTATCACATTTTGATCAGAGATGTCGCATAAAGTAGGCTGTTCATATTTTATGAATGCCTAGGCTACTCTACGGTATGCTGTCAGACAATAGTTTGTAGGTAGCCTACATGTAATATTCAGAGACATTTTTGGAGACTTGTGAGAACTAATGTTAACGCTTCCAGTTTGAAATTCATCTATATTGTTTTGAGAGTCCTTTGAACGCCGCCATTATCTTTCTCGCCTCTAGTCAAGACCTGGGGTTCAGAAAGACGCATTTAACAAATGGAGCAGCCATTGAACATGGGTGTGGTGTGTGTGTGTGTTGTGTGTGTAACTAACTTTCTGGAGCTGCTTTGAGAGCTGCTTTGGGTTCATCCTCCTTCAGGGCCCCTTTGAATTGTAGTACTGGATTCCTATCCAAATAACATTGGGGCCTCA
Source organism: Salvelinus sp. IW2-2015 (assembly GCF_002910315.2). Taxonomy (NCBI): domain Eukaryota; kingdom Metazoa; phylum Chordata; class Actinopteri; order Salmoniformes; family Salmonidae; genus Salvelinus; species Salvelinus sp. IW2-2015. The sequence goes on along the minus strand of NW_019951325.1, from coordinate 4,584 downwards.
CGAGTTCTGTTCTGAGTATTCCCTGAAAATCCACAATTCATCATCAATGCGTTTTACAAGATCAAGCACCACTGTTGTGTTGACATTCAGTAGCTAGGGCTCATGATGATATGTGTGTTGTTTTGCTATGGTGATTTGTACAGCAAACAGCTGGTATCATCATAACGGGCATAAGCGTTATAGGCATACTGTATGTGAACAAATCATTGCAGACAAAGCTAGCTAACAACTACGCAATTTAGCTGTCAGATGATAGCGAGCACTGCAATAACGCTACAGTAACGTAGCTGAGAGGTAATCGGTAGCTAGCAAAAGTTAGCGAGTGGAGTTGCAAGCGTGGATGTTTACGCTGGTTATCTAGCTAGCTTAGCTGCTAAATACGATGTATATGGTAATCAGCTCATATCCATATATATTTACTTTCGGAGGAGTTTACCAGATCATAATCCTCTCATCATCGCACATGAACGTCATCTCCATATCAGACATCTTGAACTACAAAGCTAGCTAGCTAACTCGACGCAAACTTGCTAATGGCACAGCGTAGGTTGCATCGCTGGAGTGACTCTTTTAATAGGAGTGTGGAGAGAAGTAGGAAGCACTGCTGAGAGGATCATGCTAGCTAGCTAGCGAGTAGGCAGCAGAGAGTCGCAGATTGTTCAAGCTCCAACGTTATCGCCACCAATGCCTTTCTGCGCAGCGTAAACATCGGCGTGAATCGTGATCTATGAATGGAACCTTTTTTTTCTCTTACTCTTCCGTATTGTTACGTTTCGTTACGGTGATATGTCAACATCGTGGTCTAGAAAAGTTTTTTTGTTTAAACTGAGGTGTTGAGGTTGCGGTTTTGGTTTTGGAGGAAGAGCTGGTTCGCTAGAGCAGTCAGTTAAAAATACCAGAGCCGCGGTTCAACGTCATGCAGATAAAAAACCCAGCAAACAAAGAACGTCCCTTTCAGGACACTGGTCTTTCTAAATTAAATCGTAAAAAGAAATACTTCAACAGATCATCATTTGTAAAGGGGTTAAACACTGTTTCTACTTATCATCGATCATAAACAATTATTGAACATGCCACCTGTGGGATCGGTTCAAGACACTAACGCTTACAGGCGGAGGCAATTGAGGTGCACAGTTAGACAACTTAGGACACTAAAGGAGGCGCTTTTCCACTGAGCTCTGAGAATAAACACAAAAGAAAGATGCCAGGGCTGTGCAGTAGGATGCCAAGTATGTGGAGTGGCAATAAACTGCAATGTTCGTTAGTTGAAGAGCATAGACAGCGCTACAGGGAGACAGCACAGAGTGCACATCTGATCACTCGATGTGGCAGGCCACGTTGTAAAAACTGCACAGAGGTACATTCCTGAACATCAGCACTGGTTACAGAGATGGACAGGTAATGGATGGCACAACAACTGCCCGAGTAACAGGAACACACCAGTGGTGGGGCCGTCAGGGCCAGCAGGCCTTCTTGCTGGCCTAAACAATCAATCAGAATGTATAATTTTTTTTAATATATTTCCCACAAATATGTATTAAATTAATGTCCCAGGTAAGAGTTTACTTCCCATTTCATGTTTCCTCTTGGTTGCCTGCTTCAGCCCAGGTTGTTGAGATTTGGAGGGTGGCCTTTATGTTAGATCCTTTTCCAATCATTATTCAAAAGCCATCAAATGTGTTTTTGCCAGGGGTCCCTAAATTTGCCCCTCAGGCTTTCAGAATCAACAGTGCGGGCCGCTGTTTATAGTGGAATGGAAATGATAAATTTTGGTGTCAACCATCAGCTTATAAGAGTTGGCTATTTTACGCCTGCCTGGCTGGCACAAGGAAGCCAGCTAGCAGGCGTAGTTTGCGTGGCACGTCTTTTGGATTGGATTATATTGGAGAGGCAGGTCCTATGGGCCTCCAGGTCTGTGCAAGAATCTAGGACTGGAATTGATACAAATTTAATTTGCGTCTACTACTGTTTTTCACCGACATGGCGGAAGAGGAAGAAGATTAGTGATTTGGTGAGGAATATTATAAAGCCATTCTCAAGACGAACTTTTCAGAAAAGTTTAGACATTCGTAAGGAGAGGTCGCCCCGTACGCCTGACGTAATAAGCCTGTCACAGCGGGAAAGGTGTTCCAATACGAGCCGCTATCATGGCTGCAAGCTCCGAGAAGGCCTGCAACTTGTACTGCTGGGTATGCCTATTATTTGCAAGTGATTGATTTGGTTGTTTGGAGCTACACTGCTTTTGCAACTTGAGTTGTCCTAAAGGCAGCCAACGAGACACCAAAGTAGGCTGGGCCACTTCAAGCAATGGGTGCTTTTTGAAAACTTTGGGGAACACCGGAGTGGATCTACAGCTTAACGTTAAGCGGCAGGGCAACGGAGGTGCAAATGAAAAGGTGAAGGGAAATATTGAAGACTCTTGATTTGTGTCATGTTGGTAAACACTGTTAGCCCAAAAAATGTGCAATTTGTCATTTCAAGGTGACGCACCTGGTTTATACTGCGTTTCCTGTCCTAAATGTTATCAGTGGGTCTAGAGCCATGGCATCAATAATGATGGAATAGAAAGGTTGGATTATAATTTTTCGGTGGGGGACTGTGTAGGTACCTCACTGAAGGCCCAGGCCCACGGGCACGGACGCCACTGAACACACAATCCCTCCACAGTGCTAGACTGTCCGCAATAGGCCTGAGAGGGCTGGGACCTTGAGGGCTTTGTAGGCTTGTTGTAAGACAGGTCCTCACAGACGGATCAAGCGGCAAGCAATCGTCGCTATTGTGCAAAAAACCAGCGTCGCTGGACTGCAGACAGGACTGGCAAAAGTGCTTCTTTCCTCGACGGTCGCGGGTTTTCTGTCCTCACAGGGGTGATGGTCGGATTCCCGGTTTATCTGTCGAAGGAATGAGCGTGACACCCGAGGCACTGTACTCTGGAGCGGGATCGATTTGGAGGTGGAGGGCCGTCAAGGGTGGGGCGGTTGTGTCACAGCATCATCGGTGAGGCTTGGTTGTCCATTGTAGGCAATTCTCAACACTATGCGTTACAGGAAGACCACTCTCCGCTCAATGCGTGGTACCCTTCCTGCAGGCTATCCTGAACCATGACCCTCCAGCCATGACAATTGCACCAGCCATATTGCTCGTTCTGTGCGTGAAATTTCCTACGAGACGGAATGTCCAGTGTTCTGCATGGCCCAGGTAAAGATTCGGATCTCAATTCCTTGAGCACATCTGGGACCTGTTGGATCGGAGGGTGTGAGGCGTAGGGCTTCCCAGAAGTGTCCGGGCACTTGCAGGTTCCATGGTGGAAGATGGTTGTTGGTACATTCTCACAGCAAACTGGCATATCTTGGTGCGGTCTTGAGGAGGAGAAATGCCCTGAGTTACTTTAATGAGCTGGTGGCCACACCAGATTACTGAACTGTTTTACTTGATCCCCCCCTTTTGGTTTTCAGGGACAACATTATTCCATTTCATGTTTTTTAGTGTGACATGTTGTGTTGGGAACTTGTTCAGTTTTGTTATGTCTAGTTGAATTTGTTTAATGTTACATTACATTTTACACTGTTAAGTTTTGGCTGAAAATAAACTCGTTGACAGTGGAGAGAGTTTCCTTTTTTTTTGCTGAGTTTAGTATTGGTGCGTTTTCATATTTATCCTTCATTCTAGTAGGCTACCCTGGCTAMATTTGGTGATTTACCAATAGTCTAAAAACAACCGGTTAGAACTGGTWTTTGGTTTGAAAAAATGGCAGGTCACCCGCCAAAGACAAAGATTCTGATAAGTGCAAATGAAAGGTGAGTTATGATCGTGATAATTGTCTAAATACTATATTGGTCATTACAATTGCTAAAACTATCAATGCATGTAGTATACATGTATAGTAAGCAACAGTAAGACAGTTTTGTACTCAACTCACTCCCTGAATTGTGCATTCATTTTCCCGATGTGTTGTATTCCTAGGTTGCAAAATCTGAAAGATGCCTTTGAGAAAAAGTATGAAAAGTATGGTGAATCTCCTCTTTTATGCACGAGCTCCTGGAAGAGTCAATCTAATAGGTATGTAAACAAAGTTCATATGTATAGATGCTACTATAAGCAGAAGGCATTTCACTGTGACATTAACTTGAAACTTGATGTACAGTAAAACATAAATCAATGTTATCCCTTATAAGGGCTATAAACCGTAACTGTATGTCAAGCATTGTCTTCATTCATTACTGCTYGGAGAACACATTGACTACTGTGGTTATGCTGTGCTCCCAATGGCTATTYAGCAGAGTATTCTGGCTYCTGTCACTGTCAATGATTCCAAGAAAATCCACCTGGCCAACACAGAACCTAAATACAAGMAAGAGCTGACGGTGAATCTCCACACAGTCCTTCCTCCTGCTTTTTATGCCCGTGCAATTCACCTATAATCTGCATGTAAGCATCTTCTTGAATCCGTCTTGAATTGCTGCCCTAGATGCATTGGCGACTGCATAGGATCACCAATCTAATTGTATTTACCTGGAGACATCCCCCTCAGAATAACAACATTGTGTTTTCTTTTACAGGGATTTTCAAACTGTCTTCAGAAGT
>NW_019951324.1:0-6131 GCF_002910315.2 Salvelinus sp. IW2-2015 | reverse complement strand
CTCGCACTTGAACCCTCCTCTTCTACTGTCTACCCTTAACTAGTCCCATGTCTCACTCTTTGCCCTCCCGCACCTCTATCGTACATCCTCTTTCTAAAAAAACTTCGATACTCTATCGACTATTACCGGAGGCATAACATCGATTAAGTCCCTGCCCTCCTCTAATCCATCGCTCCGTCTTCTACTTCTCCCTTTACCTCCTGCCCTCTCCTCTATCCATCTGCCTCTTCTACTGTCTACCCTTTACTCTGACCCTCAGCTCTATCCATCCCTCCTCTCTACTGTCTACCCTTTACCTCCCTGCCCTCCCTCTATGCTCATCCCTCCTCTTCTAACTGTCTACCTTTACCTCCTGCCCTCACCCTCTATCCATCCCTTCTTTATACTCGTCTACCCTTTATCTCCTGCCTCCTCTATCCATCCTTCTCTTCTCCTGTCCTACCCTTTCCTCCCTGCCCTCCCTCTATCCATACCCTCCTCTTCTACTGTCCTACTTTACCTCTGCCTCCTTCTATCCATCCCTCTTTTCTACTGTTCCTTTACCTCCCTGCCTCGCTCTGTCATCCCTCCTCTTCTACTGTCTACCCTTTCCTCCATGCCTCCTCTATCCATCTCCTCTTCTACTGTCTACCCTTTTTACCTCCCTGCCTCCTCTAATCCATTCTCCTCTTCTACTGTCTACCTTTGTAACCTCTGCCTCCCTCTAATCCAACTCCCTCTTTCTACTGTCCTACCCTTTACTCCCTGCTCTCCTCTATCCATGCCCTCCTCTTCTACTGTATTACGCTTTACCTCCCGCCTCCCCTCTTCCATCCTCCTCTTCTACTGTCTAGCACGCCCTTTTACCTCCTGCCCCTCTATCCTGCCCTCTCTTCTACTGTCTAGCCTTACCTCCCTGCCCTCCCTCTATCCATACCCTCCTCAACTATGTTAACCTTCCCTCTGACGCTCCCTCTGATCCATCCTCCCTTACTACTGTCTACCTTACTCCCTGCCGCCCTCTATCGCATCCTCTCTTCTACTGTCTACTTTACCTCCTGCCTCCCTCTATTCCATCCCTCCTCTTCACTGATCTACCTTTACCTGCCCTGCCCCCCTCTAGTCCATCTCTCTTCTACTGTCTACCCTTTTACTCTGCCTCGCGTCTATCCATCCCTCTCTCTTAACTGTCTAACCCTTTGTACTCCTGCCCTCCCTCTATCCATCCCTTCTTCTACTGTCTACCCTTTACCTCCCTGCCCCCTGTATGCATCGTCCGTCTTCTACTGTCCTACCTTTCTCCCGGCCTCGCGCTCTATCATCATCCCTCCCTCGTTTACTGTTAATCCTTTCCTCCTGGCCCTCCCTCTACTCCATCCTCCTTCTTCTACTGTCTCACCTTTACCCTCCTGCGCTCTCTCCTATGATCCCTCCTCTTCTAACTGTTACCCTTTACTCCTGCCTCCTCTATCCATCCTCCTCTTCTATGTCTACCCTTAAACTCCTGCCCTCTATCCACCCCCTCTTGGTTCTACTGTCCTACCTTACCTCCCTGCCTCTTCTACCATCCCTTCTCCTTCTACTGTTCTACATTTACCTCCTGCCCTCCCTCTATCCACCTCCCTTTCTAACTGTCTACGCTTTACCTCCTGCCTCTGTATCCTGCCCTGCCTCTTCTACTGTTACCTGTTTACCCCTGCCCTCCTCTACATCCCTCCTCTTCTACTGTCTACCTTTTATCTCCTGCCCCCCTTATCATCGCTCCTTTCAACTGTCTACCCTTTACGCTCCTGCCCTCCCTCTATCCATCCCTCTCTTCTACTGTTACGCCTTTACTCCCTGCCCTCGCCTCTATCCTCTTCTCCTCTTCTACTGTCTACCTTTACCTCCCTGCCTCTATCCATCCCTCTCTTTACTTGTCTACCCTTTACTCGCCTGCCCTCTATCATCCCTCTCTTCTACTGTCTACGCCCTTTACCATCCTGCCTCCCTATCTCCATCCCTCCTCTTCTACTGTCTACCCTTGATCTCCCTGCCTCCTCTATCCATCCTCCTCTTTGACGTCTACCCTTTACCTCCCTGCCTCCCTTATCCTCCCTCTCTCTTACTGTCTACCCTTTATCTCCTGCCCTCCCTTATCCATCTCCTCTTCTACTGTCTACCTTTAACCATCCCTGCCTCTCTTCCATCCCTCCTCTTCTACTGTCTACCCTTTATTCCCTGCCTCCTCTATCCATCTGCCTCTTCTCTCGTCCTACCTTTATATCCTGCCCCCCTCTCATCCATGCCTCCTCTTCTACTGTCCTACCGTTTATCTCCTGCCCTCCCCTCTATCCATCCCTCTCTTCTACTGTCTACCCTTTTACCTCTGGCCTCCCTCTTCCATCGCTCCTCTTCTTCTGTCTACCCTTTTACCTCCCTGCTCCCTCTATCCTCCTCCTCTTCTACTGCTCTACCCTTTACCTCCCTGCTCCTTCTATCCCTCCCTCTCTTTAACTGTCTACACTTTGAACTCCCTTGCGCTCCCTTCTATCCATCCTCTCTTTCTACTGTCTCCTTTACCTTCCCTGTCCTCCACCCTCTATCCATCCTCCTCTTCTACACTGTTACCCTTTACGCTCCTGCCCCCCTCTATCCATGCCCTCCTCTTCTACTCTGTCTACCTCTTTACCTCCCTGCTCCTTATCCTTCCTCCCTCCTTCTAACTGTCTACCTTTACTCCCTGCCCTCCCTCTATCCATCCTCTCTTCTACTGTCTAGCCCTTTAACTCCCCGCCCTCCCTCTATTATCCATCCCTTCTCTCTACTGTCTACCCTTTACCTCCCGCCCTCCTCTATCCATCTCCTCTTCTACTGTATATCCCTTTTACTTCCTGCCTCAACTCTATTTCCCTCGCTCCTCTTTCGTATTTCTACTGTCTACCCTTTAACCTCTGCCTCGACTTATCATCCTCTCTTCTACTGGTCCTATCCCTTTAAACTCTGCCGCTCCCTCTAGATCATCCTCCTCTTCTACTGTCTACCTTTACCTCCCTGCCTCTCCTCTATCCATCCTCCTTTCCTCCTTTTCCTCCCTCTCTCCTCCCCCTCTCCCTCCGCTCTACCCCCGGCTGTGGAGTATAACATCTTTGAGGGGGCTGGCGTGTCCCGGGGCTGTCCCTGTCGTCGTGGTTACCCGCAGGGGAGGGTGGTCTCATGAGGAGGGGGAGGGGCCTCCGTGTCCAGCAGGGTTCAGGGACGCTTCATGTCCCGCAGCCTTTACCCGACTGACGTCTACCAACGCTCAGGCCAGGAACGCAAGGTAAGCTACAGATCCCACAATGCAACACAAACCAGGCAGTGGGCCCCCCGCATAGAAAACGTACAGAACTTGTTTTGGTATTAGCTACCTAATGTGGGCGAGTTCGACAGAGCAACTTTAAAGAGCAACTGCCACTGAAAAACAAACTTCTTCCTTTGAAAACGGCTATGTGCATCCGATATGAGTCAGAAATATTATTCTAACGAGCCAAATTTGCTCTAAAGTGTTAAAATGAACTTCTGTTCATGAAAGTCTAGTTCAGTTGTCCCTGGGTTGTCCACAGTTGTCCTTGGGTTTTGTCCAACAGTTGGCTCTGGGTTGTCCAACAGTTTGTCTCGTGGTGTCCCACAGTTTGTCCTGGGTTGTCCAACAGTTTGTCCTCGGGTTGCTCAACGTTGTCCTCGGGTTGTCCAACAGTTGTTCCTCGGGTTGTTCCAAACGTTCGTCCCTGGGTTGTCCCACAGTTGTCCTCGGGTTGTCACAGTTGTCCTCGGGGTTGCTCATCAGTTGTCCTGCGAGTTGTTTCCCAGTTCGTCCTTGGGGTTGTCGCAACAGTTGTCAAACAGTTGTCCTTCGGGTTGTCCAACAGTTGTCTCGGGTTTGTCCAACAGTTGCTCCTTGGGTTGTTCCAACAGTTGTCCTCGCGTTGTCGCAACAGTTTTGTCCTTGGGTTGTCCCACAGTTCTGTCCACAGTTGCTCCTTGGGTTGTCCAACAGTTGTCAAACAGTTGTCCTTTGGGTTGTCCAAGCAGTTTTGTCCTCGGGTTTGTCGCAACAGTTGTCCTTTGGGTTGGGTCCAACAGTTGTCCACAGTGTCCTTGGGTTGTCCAAGCAGTTGTTCCAACAGTTGTCTTGGTTGTCCCAGTTTGTCAACAGTTGTCCTTTGGCGTTGTCAACATTGGTCCTCCGGGTTGTCCAACAGTTTTGTCCTCGGGTTGTCCAACAGGTTGTCACTCTGGTTGTTCCAACGTTGTCTTGGGGTGGGCTTTTTATTTCATTCGCTGTCCCATGCCGACAGCTACAGAATCCTTGTTCAAGTGAGCAGCACAGCTGACAGGGACCGTGATCGATGACGTGGTAAACTTGGTTTGAACTTTTGGATATACTATGTGCTAGTTAGGGAATCTGGTAATTACATGTAAAGTATATGGGACAATTTTAGACTTCCACATAGCTCAATTTCACTGAACCAGAAAAACCCAATTTCCACTATGAATTGTATAATTCTTATACACAATATTGAAAGCATTAATGAGCAAAATAAAAAGGTGTGCAACATGAAAATAGTCGTCCTCATCTACATTGTGTAATTGATTAGTGGGGTCAGACGTTTACATACACTCATGTATTTGGTAGCATTGCATTACAATTGTTTCAACTTTGGGTCAGAACCGTTGGTGTTCAGGTAGTTTCCAACGAGCTTCCCACAATAAGTTTGGGTGAATTTGGCCCATTCCTCCTGACAGAGCTGGTGTAACTGAGTTCAGGTTTGTAAGCCTCTTGTCGCGCACACCGGCTTTTTTCAGTTCTGCCATCAAATTTCTATGGATTGAGATCAGGGCTTTGTGATGCCTTCCAATACCTTGATTTGTTGGCCATTTTGAAGACAACTTTGGAAGTATGCTTGGTGTCATTGTCCATTTTTGGAATACCCTTTGCGATCAAGCTATAACTTGCTGATTGATGTGATCCCGTGTGGCTCAGTTGGTAGAGCATGGCGCTTGCAACGCCAGGGTTGTGGGTTCATTCCCCACGGGGGGACCAGGATGAATATGTATGAACTTTCCAATTTGTAAGTCGCTCTGGATAAGAGCGTCTGCTAAATGACTTAAATGTAAATGATTGACGGTCCCTAACTAACCCCAGAGATAGGATATCCAAAGTTAAACCAATTTTGCCACGGTCCAAACCAGCCTGCTGAAGCTAATTAGGGAAGGAATTTGGCTAGCTTTTTCCCACATGCGAACACACATCACCCAAACGACACCCCGAAAACCAATTCACGTTTGAATTCAGTCATGGTCGCTAGTATTTCTGAATGACCCAAATCTAAAACGAGGCCAAATCAGGGAGTTCAGCCGCCCTTTAATGGAGAATCGAGACCGAAATACAAATCCCCTTCCATCATATTAACTACTATTTGTAGTCAGTCACAATTTACCCATAACACATCACAGTTTTGTTGRTCCCGAACATACATATTCATTATTAAATTAAATAATATAAATATTAAATATAATAACCATTATATTTAGCTTGGGCTTCATGGGGTGAAATAGTGATTATTTGTGACCTGCTTGTCTCTGCTGAGTCGCCAACAGATGTTCTGGTTGTCATGGGAAACGGAACTTCCAGCTTTTGGACATTAACAAGGAGACAATGCATTTGAATTAACTCCTCCTCCACATGTAGTGGATTGGTTGAACAGTGCAGAAGAGAACCTCCCCCGACAGTTATTTTTCCTTCTCTTCAAGAGCCAGACAGGATGTAGTTTCAGGAGTTTCTTTCTAGTACGTTATGTTACTGCCCTGACTCACTAGACCTAGTGACACTAGATATCCCATAATGCAACACAACCAGGAAGTGGTGGATTGCAGTATCACGAGCATGAACGGGGCTAAGGTAGTGGCACTACATATCCCATAATGCAACACAACCAGGAAGTGGTGGATTGCAGTATCAAGAGGATGGACGGGGCTAAGGTAGTGGCACCACATATCCCATAAAGCAACACAACCAGGAAGTGGTGGATTGCAGTATCAAGAGCATGAACGGGGCTAAGGTAGTGGCACTACATATCCCATAATGCAACACAACCAGGAAGTGGTGGATTGCAGTATCAAGAGCATGA
>NW_019951323.1:5121-6133 GCF_002910315.2 Salvelinus sp. IW2-2015 | reverse complement strand
GGAGGGAGGGGGAGTCGTGGTGAAGAGGAGTGAGGGACAGGCAGCACAACACCCACCACAGTGATGAGAACCTCTTTACAGCACCACGTGTCCATCAATACTGGTCAGCATAACGCTCAGGTAATGTGATGTTCTGTGTAGCTCGGTTGGTAAAACATGGGCCTTACAGGATAGTGGGTTCAATTCCCGGGACCACCCGTACGTAAAATGTATGAATGCATGACTAAGTCACTTTGGATAAAAGCGCCTGCTAAATTGTGTGTGTGTGTGTGTGTGTGTGTGTGTGTGTGTGTGTATATATATTATTATATAATGAAGTGTTGAACATGCTATAGCAATACACTCCCCTGTCAAGCTTGGAGCTCCTGTAAGACTGGTCTATATAACCCTACTGAGATCAGGGCAAAACATTCATATTTGATAACACAGAAAATTCTCAATAGCTGCAATTTCCAGTCTTACTCTAAAGCCATAATTGAAATCCTGAAATATAAAAGCACGATGGACATGTTTGGAAACAAACTACAGTATGACTAGGCATTGGAGGTTTTACATGGCCATCAAAACGTGACCCCACTCAGAGGGCTGAAAAGTAGAGGAACCATGACGTGACTCGCCCGGAGGAGAGCCCTTCCAAAAACATACCCAAGCAAGACACACACCCGCACGCCGGGAAATTACATGTGTTTCAGGACCACTAGAATTACACAGAGTTAAAATCAGGAGCTTTTGAATTATTCCTACCAACTTGCTGATTAACCAATAGAAAAAGAAAAATAGTCTGATGATTTCAGGTTAAAATATAATTGAATGAAATTGCTTTTTATTGACACGGTACAGTACATGAATAATGTAGCAGTACAAAGAGGGGTTATTGTGCTTTGAAGAACACTCTGTTTCCACTGATCATGTTATCTAAGCAGGAAGTGGGAGAGTAAGGGCAAGATGAAGCAGGAAGTGGGAGAGTAAGATGAAGCAGGAGAGTAAGGGCAAGATGAAGCAGGAAGTGGGA
>NW_019951323.1:0-931 GCF_002910315.2 Salvelinus sp. IW2-2015 | reverse complement strand
ACATGTACATACTACCTCAATAAGCCTGACTAACAGGTGTCTGTATATAGCCTTGCTACTCTTATTTTCAAATGTCTTTTTACTGTTGTTTTATTTCTTTACTTACCTACACACACACACCTTTTTTTCCCACACCATTGGTTAGAGCCTGTAAGTAAGTATTTCACTGTGAGGTCTACTACACCTGTTGTATTCAGCATTTCACTGTAAGGTCTACTACACCTGTTGTATTCTGCGCACGTGACAAATAAACTATGATTTGAGATTGAGGTCCTCTCGGCCTCAACTGCAAATATGTGAAAGTTTTCAAAACGGTTGCCATGACTACTTGGCTTGTGGAACCTACTGGAATAGAGTGTTTCATTGGGTAACGTCGCCAACGCCTGCCGAAAATAACACAAAAATAACTGTTAAGCAACGCATATAGGACCTTGATACATCCCGACACTACACACTTGGTCTGCATCAAAATGGCACCCTATTCTCAATATAGTGCACTACATTTGACCAGAGGACCATTAAGGGAATAGGTCAAAATGTGGTTCACTACTTTTTTTTTTTTTTTAACTACGCAAGCCAGTTAAGAACAAAATCTTATTTTACAATGACTGCCTACCCCCCGGGCCAAACCCTAACCGGGCGACGCTGGGCCAATTGTGCGCCGCCCTATGGGACTCCCTATCATTGCCAGTTGTGATACAGCCGGATATCGAACCATGGTCTGTAGCGACACCTCTAGCACTGAGATGCAGTGCCTTAGACCGCTCCGCCACTCGGGAGCCCTAATAGGGGGTCAGTGAGGATGCGCACTGGCTCTCTAGGCATCGGACAGCAAATGCAGCATAGTAAAACCCCATAGACTAAATAGTTAAAAAGCTCTGAAACAGAGGGAACTGGTACTGGCTTTTATAGTGGGGTAATAAGCAGGTGG
>NW_019951322.1:0-6133 GCF_002910315.2 Salvelinus sp. IW2-2015 | reverse complement strand
AGTACACACATAATCATGATGCAAACTCACTCACTCACTCACACACAACACCACATCACACAACCACACACTCAGTGTGTAGCCGTGTTGTCACATCTGCCCGTGTTTCCTCCCCAGCGATTTGGAGTCTGTAAAATGTCACATTACCTTTATTTTATATAGCGCTATATCACAACACCACACACACACACACACACAGTCTGCATCCACACAACCCTGCTCTCTCTAATTCAAGTGCTTTATTGGCATGGGAAACATATGTTACATTGCAAAGAGTTGAAATAAAAATAACAGTAAACTATCCACTCCAACAAGTTCATAGGAATAGAGACATGTCAAATGTCATATTATGTCTATATAAGTTTAGTAAATGATGTGCAACATAGTTAAAGTACACAAGGGAAAATTAATTAAAACTAAAATAATGGGTTGTATTTTACAATGGTGTATTTGTTCTTCACTGGTTGCCCTATTTCTTGCTGGCAACATGTCTCATCAAATATTTGTTCCTCGCTCGATGGCCACTGTGGTAATTTCATCTCACAGTAGATATGGGAGTTTATCTAAATGTGATTTGTCTTCACAATTCTCTGCTGGGTCTGTGATATCCTGCAGCGCGCTCCTCTCTATATACACAGCTGCGTTACGTGCAAAGTCGATTCAACGCACATAGACTAAGACACCAAACGTTATAAATTTTCTCTTCACTATTAATGCAACATTCTCCCACATGTAAAATCTACATTTGAAGACCTCCACATTATATCAGACCATCTCACTTTACTCAGTACTTTGTTGAAGCACTTTGGCAGCGATTATAGGCTCGAGTCTTCTTGGATATTGACGCTACAAGCTTGGCACACCTGTAATTTGGGGAGTTTCTCCATTCTTCTCTGCATATCGTCTCAAGCTCTGTCAGGTTGGATGGGGAAAGCGTCGCTACACAGCTATTTCAGGTCTCTTGGGAGATGTTGAGATCGGGTTCAAGTCAGGCTCTGGGCTGGGCCACTCAGAGAACATTCAGAGACTTGTCCCGAAGCCATCTGCGTTAACTTGGCTGTGTGCTTAGGGTGTTGCTGTTTGTGGAAGATGAAACTTCACAGTCTGAGTCCCTGAGCGCTCGTGGAGGAAGTTTTTCATTAGGGATCTCTCTGTTACTTTGCTCCGTTCGTCTTTCCTCATTCCTGAACTAGTCTCCCAGTCCTGCATGCTTGAAAACATCCCCCACAGCATGATGCTTGCCAACACACATGCATCACCATAGGATGGGTGCCAGGTTTCCTCAGACGTACGTTGGCATTCAGGCCAAATGTCAATTTGCTTTCTAGACGAGAGTCTGTTTTCTCATGGTCTGAGAGTACTTTAGTGCTTTGGCTAATATGCCTGAATTGGGTGGAGTGCTGCTGAAGGGTCTGTCCTTCTGGAAAGGTTCTCCCATCTCCACAGAGGAACTCTGGAGCTCTATCAAAGTGACAATCGGCGTTCTTAAGTCACCTCCTGACCCAAGGCCTTCTCCCCCGATTTGCTCAGTTTTTCGCGGGCGCCAGCTTGCTAAGAGAGTTCTTGGTTGTTCCAAACTTCTTCCATTTAAGAATGATGGAGGCCACTGTGGTTCTTTGGGACCTTCATGCTGCAGAATAGTTTGGTACCCTTCCCAGATCTGTGCCTCGACACAATCTGTTCTGGAGCTCTCACGGACAATTCCTTCGACCTCATGGTTTGGTTTTTGCTCTGACATGTACTGTCAACTGTGGGATCTTATATAGACAGGTGTGTGCCTTTCCAAATCATGTCCAATCAATTGAATTTATACACAGCTGGATTCCAATCAAGTTGTAGAAACATCTCAAGGTGATCAATGGAAACATAGCAAAGGGTCTGAATACTTATTTAAATAAGGTATTTGTTTTTTTATCTTTAATACATTTGCAAAAATGTCTAAAAACCTATTTTTGCTGTGTCATTATGGGGTATTGCGTGTAGATTGATGAGGAAAATGTTTTATTTCATCCAATTTAGAATGAGGTGTAATGTAACAAAATGTGGAAAAGGTCAAAGGGTCAATACTTTCCGAATGCACTGTGTGTGTCTCTACTATGGTCATACTTGGTAATGCACTGTGTGTGTCTCTACTATGGTCATACATTGGTAATGCACTGTGTGTGTTCTCTACTATGGTCATACATTGGTAATGCACTGTGTGTGTCTCTACTATGGTCATACATTGGTAATGCACTGTGTGTGTCTCTACTATGGTCATACATTGGTAATGCACTGTGTGTGTCTCTACTATGGTCATACATTGGTAATGCACTGTGTGTGTCTCTACTATGGTCATACATTGGTAATGCACTGTGTGTGTCTCTACTATGGTCATACATTGGTAATGCACTGTGTGTGTCTCTACTATGGTCATACATTGGTAATGCACTGTGTGTGTCTCTACTATGGTCATACATTGGTAATGCACTGTGTGTGTCTCTACTATGGTCATACATTGGTATGCACTGTGTGTGTCTCTACTTGGTCATACATTGGTAATGCACTGTGTGTGTCTCTACTATGGTCATACATTGGTAATGCACTGTGTGTGTCTCTACTATGGTCATACATTGGTAATGCACTGTGTGTGTCTCTACTATGGTCATACATTGTAATGCACTGTGTGTGTCTCTACTATGGTCATACATTGGTAATGCACTGTGTGTGTCTCTACTATGGTCATACATTTGGCCGGAGGTTAGGAAGTGCAGCGCAGTTTCCACCTCATTTTGTGGGGCAGTGTGCACACAGTCTGTCTTCTCTTGAGTGCCAGGTTTGCCTACGGCGACCTTTCTCAATAGTCAGTCACAGTGGTCAGGTATTCTGCCACTGTGTATTCTCTGTTGGGGCCAAATAGCATTCTAGTTTGCTCCGTTTTTTTGTTAATTCTTTCCTATGTGTCAAGTAATTATCTTTTTGTTTTCTCATGATTTGGTTGGATCTAATTGTGTTGCTGTCCTGGGGCTTTGTTTGTGTTTGTGAACAGAGCCCCAGGACCAGCTTGCTTAGGGGACTCTTCTCCAGGTTCATCGATCTGTAGGTGAAGGCTTTGTGATGAAAGGTTTGGGAATCGCTTCTTTTTAGGTGGTTGTAGAATTTAACGGCTCTTAAATTCTCTCTCTCTCTTTCTCTCTCATTTCCCTCCCCCAGTTTAATTCAAGGGTACATTATTGTCATGACGTATTGTCAATTGCCAGAAAATCTGAAATAGAAAATCTCTCTCTCTCTCCCTTCCTCCCTCTCTATCTCTCTCTGTTCTTCCCTCTTTCTCTGTCTTTCTCTCTCTCTTTTCCTCTCTCTCTCCCTTTCTCCTCCCCCTCTCCATGTGCTTCTCAGGCTGTCTGTTTGAGAAGAAGCTCTGCCCCAGAGACCAGCCCTGCTCAGATGGTTAGTATGACATGATAACACCATCTCTCTATCTAACCCATCTTCTTCACGTCGTCTCACTATACAATCATCTCACTGTTACCAGACACTCCAAGAGGTGTTGGCAGTTCTTTAATAAGACAGGGGTGTCAAATTCTTAGTCCTCGTGTGCCAAAGTCTCTTCCGGTTTCCATTTCAACTGTTACTGATTGGCTGGAGGCTACACAAATGTCCAATCAGTCTGTGGTCTAAAGCTGGGAAATCAGGTGTGTAGCCTCTAGCCAATCAGTAACAGTAATTTATCAATAAGTTGAAACGGAAACKGGAAGAGACTTTGACGCTTGATGAAGATTTTCTATTATATTGACAAGATGGTTGAGTGACCGCTCTAACAATGGAAATACATGTCCTCAAAGATGGAAGGCAGGCAGGAGGAGTCGAGATCAGGTATTTGTATTTACTATGGATCCCCATTAGCTGCTGCCAAAGCAGCAGCAACTCTTCCTGGGGTCCAGCAAAATTAAGGCAGTTTATACAATTTTAAAACATTACAATACATTCACAGATTTCGCAACACACCGTGTGCCATGAGGTCCTACTCCACCACTACCACATATCTACAGTACTAAATCCGTTGTGTGTGTGTGTGTGTGTGTGTGTGTGTGGTGTGTGTTGTGGTTGTGTGTGGTGGTTTGTGTGTGTGTGTGTGTGTGTTGTGGTGTGTGTGTGTGTGTGCTGTGTGTGTGTTGTGTGTGTGTTGTGGTGTGTGGTGGGCAATGTTTGTGTAATTGCTACAGTCCCGAGCTGTCCATAAGGTGTTTTTTTTATCGTGTTTTTAAATTTAATTTTACTGCTTGGCGCAGTTTCTGAATGTGGAATAGAGTTCCTGTGTCAATGGCTCTATGTAGTACTGTGTGCCTTCCATAGACTTGGGACGTGAAGAGACTCTGGTGGCATGTTCTTGTGGGGATGCATGGATGTCCGATGTAGCCTGGCCTAGAGATCCTTTTTATGTCTCTTTTTGGGTTTGGTCAGGGTGTGATTTGGGGTGGGCCATTCTCGTTTTGGTTTTCTATGATTTTTTCTACTTCCCCCCTATGGTTTTTGTGTCGCCGGTGGTTAGTTCCACGGGACAGCTGTCATATCGTTGTCTCTGATTCGAACATACTTAGGAGCCCTTTTTCCACTGTGTTTGTGGGAAGTTGATCTTTGTTTAGGGCACATAGCCTTTGTAGTTTCACGGTTTGTTTTGTATGGTTTTATTGTTTTTTGTCCCGGCTCATTCTTTATTAAAGAAAATGTACCTTACCACGTGCACTTGGTCCAGTTCCTTCACAGCGTGACATCCGAGCTGTGTGCCAGTAGTTTAGACTAGAGCAGCTCGTGCAATTCACATGTAATACTTCATAATAAAGTTAGTGTGAAGTCAATCTCTCTCCACTTTAGCGCAGGAGAGATTGACATGCATATTATTAATATTAGCACTCTGTGTACATCCAAGGGCCAGCTGTGCTTGCCTGTTCTGAGCCAATTGCAATTTTTGCAGTCTTTTTTTGTGGCTCTGACGCACCTACTGAAGTAGTCAAGGTGCGACAAAACTGCGCTGTAGGACTGCCTTGTTGATAGTGGTTTGTTATGAAGGCAGAGGAGTGCTTTATTATAGCAAGACTTCTCCCATCTTAGCTACTACTGCATCAATATGTTTTGACCATGACAGTTTACAATCTTGGTTTCTCCAAGCAGTTATAAGCATTGCACTTGCTCAATTTCCACATTATTTATTTACAAGATTTAGTTGAGGTTTAGGTTTAGTGAGGGTTTTGTTCCAATAAATGCTTTAGTTTTAGAATATTTAGGGCTGTTTCTTTGCAACACACCTCTGAACTAACTGCAACCTTTGTTGAGTGTTGCAGTCATTTCAGCGCTGTAGTAAGCTGACGTGTATAGTGTTGAGTCCATCCCCATACATGGAAACTCTGGCTTTAACTCAAGTAAAAATTGAAAAAGCAAGACCTAACGACTGGGAATTCCTGATTCTAACTGGATTATATTTGAATAGGTTCCATTAAAAGAACCCGCTCCGTGGTTATATTAACAAGTAAAATTTTAGCAATTATTGGAGGGGTGTAAAGCCATAACACAATAATGTCAAAAGCTGCACTGAAGTCGAACAAGAAGCCCCACAATCCATTTTATCATCAACTTTTCTCAGCGCAATCATCAGTCATTTGTGTTAGTGGCACTATTCTAGCCAATAGAGGACAGATTACGCTTGTGAACAACAGGCAACAACTCCAAATAATAAAAAGTTTTTTGCCCAAAAATTGCCCGCCTTAACCATGTGTCACTTATGTCAGTTCATTCATAACACCTAAACGCATTACGAAACCCTCTATTCGATCGAATAAGCCTCACGTAGCAAATTAAGCATAAAAATTTGTGTGTTGACCAATTCGACACTCTCTTTGATCTCACACAAAAATTCCTCAACTTCCTGGTTTTATTTTCTTGGACAGACTTTGGGTGGAGTAAACCCTCTCTCTTCGCCCTTTCTTCTGCGTTTGGAGGATAGAGTTGAACCACGTGTATTAAAAACAAGCAGTCCGCTAAGATTAAAACCTAACAGCACACATTGAACGCCTGGTATCTCTTTCCTTCCCCCCTCGTCCGTTATGTCTTCCCTCCTTCATTCATCCCCCTTGTTCTCATCCCCCCTTGTCTATCC
>NW_019951321.1:0-6139 GCF_002910315.2 Salvelinus sp. IW2-2015 | reverse complement strand
AGGTCGAGTCAGGTTATAATGTGGTGTAGATGAGGCTGGGTCTAGTCGATGTTATAGATGTTGGTGTAGATGAGGCTGGGTCTAGTCAGGTTATAGATGTGGTGTAGATGAGGCTGGGTCTAGTCATGTTATGATGGTGGTGTGATGAGGGCTGGGTCTAGTCATGTTTAGATGTGGTGTAGATGAGGCGGTCTAGTCAGGTTATAGATGGTGGTGTAGATGAGGCTGGGTCTAGTCAGGTTATAGATGGTGTAGATGAGGCTGGGTCGAGTCAGGTTATAGATGGTGGTGTAGATGAGGCTGGGTCTAGTTATGTTATAGATGTTGGTGTAGATGAGGCTGGGTCTAGTCAGGTTATAGATGGTGGTGTAGATGAGGCTGGGTCTAGTCATGTTATGGATGGTGGTGTCGATGAGGCTGGGTCTAGTGAGGTTATAGATGGTGGTGTAGATGAGGCTGGGTCTAGTCATGTTATAGATTGTGGTGTAGTTGAGCCTGGGTCTAGTCAGGCTATAGATGGTGGTGTAGATGAGGCTGGGTCTAGTCAGGCTATAGATGGTGGATGAGGAGAGTATAGTGGGGAAGGGTAAGAGACTAGGGGAGGAAGAGGAGGGAGTCAAGCGGATGAGGAAAAAGGAGGAGAAGAAAAGAGGTGGGAGGGGAGAGGCTGGTGTGGTCAAAGGTACTAAGGAACCTCTGCCTGGTGCTGGGGGGAGGCCCCGACTAGAGAGGAAGGGCAGGTGGTTAGGATTGGAGATGGAGATGAGGAGGAGGAAGGTGAGTCTGAGGAAGAGGACGAAATATGTTGTTTTACAGAGTCAGCCATAGTAGTATGATAAGTGCAGTGAAATACGTTTATTTACAGGTTCAGCCACAGTAGTACAACACCCCTGGAGCAAATTAGGGTTAAGTGCCTTGCTCAGGGACACATTGACAGATTTTTCACCTTTGTCACGCCCTGACCAAGGAGACCCTTTGGTTCTCCATGATGTTTAGGTCAGAGCGTGACTAGTATGGTGTTCTAGTCATTTTGTTTCTAGGTTTTGGGATTGATTATGGTTCCCAATTAGAGGCAGCTGATTATCGTTGTCTCTAATTGGGGATCATACTTAAGGGTTCCCTGTTCTCACCTGCTTTGTGGGATATTGTTTTGAGTTAGTGCATGTAGCACCACTGATGTCACGGTTCGTTGTTTGTTTCGTGTTTTGTTTGGAAGTTTCGCTTTATTAAAAGATGTGGAACTTTAATAATCACACTGCGCCTTGGTCCGTCTCTCCTCACGTTCGTGACAACCTTGTTGGCTTGGTTATTCGTAACAGTGACCCTAACACTTTAACTGCTAGGCTAACTGCCGTCCAGGACTTTTACGGACTTATCCATACGTTCCTTTTATGTCTACGTCTTCAAGTATAAATTATGTGAGGTAAAATACTAAGATAAAGTAAAGAAGCATTCTCTCTTTCCGTCTATCTTTCACTCAATTTTTATTTCTCTCTGGACTTTTCTCTCTCCATCTATCTTCCACTTATTGTCTTTCATCTTTCTCTCATTTCCTCTGTAAGTTATGTGAGCTAGGAAGTAGGAAGCATCTCTCTCTCTCAATCTCAGAACCATCCAAGATCCTAGATGTGTTCGGTAATGGAAGAGTAATTCGATCGTGGTTTTGGTTGAAGTAGGAAGCATCTCTCTCTCAATCTCAGCACCATCCAAGATCCTAGATGTGTTCGGTAATGGAAGAGTAATTTGATCGTGGTTTTGGTTGTTGACTATTCAAAACTGCCAGTAACACAGTAGTATGGAACGCTACTTTTCAGGATTCACTTAGGGGTGCATCCCAAATGGCACACTATTACCTATATAGTGCACACTACTTTTGGCTAGGACCCATAGGTCGAATAGGGTACCATTCGGGACATGCCCACAGACAGAATCTTTGGAACTCTACTTTTGCAACAAGCTATGTAGTCATCGAAAGTTAATGGGGACAGAATACAATTAGAGTATAATTGCTTAGAGTTAATTTAATTAATTCAAGTTAAAAGGGGAGGTATGGGTATGATAAAGCATAGCAGCAGTAGGATCCATTTTAATCTGTGACACTCTGTGCGTCCCAAGTGGCACCCTATTCCCTATATGGTGCACACTATGGGCCACTGGTCATAAGAAGTGCACTCTATAGGGAATAGAGTGTGATTTGGGACGTGCGACACTGCGTACATGGTGGCATCATTAGTGGGAAGTGGAGAGGCGTACAGCCTGAAAATTCGAACTAATCCCCAATGGAACAGCAGATTAGGCCCTGGTAAAGACGAGGAGGAGGAGAGGATGATTGGAGTAAGGAGGAAGGGAGGAGGGACGGAGGAGGGAGGAGGTGAGGAGGGAGGGAGGAGGAGTGAGGAGGGAGGGAGGGAGGGATAAGGACAGACTTCAGAGAAGGAAGGGCTTTTTTTTCTCAAAATATCTTTCCTGTTTTCACTCCCACTAAGAAGCTAAGAAACAGGACTGTTTTGCACAGACTAGAATATGTTGGCATTGAGGAGTTCACCACAGTCACTGGCTTCATTAATAAGTGGATCGGCGACTTTGTCCCCACAGTGACCGTACGTACATATCCCAACCAGAAGACATGGATTACAGGCAACATCCGCACCAAGCGAAATGCTAGAGCACCCGCTTTCAAGGAGCGAGACACTAATCTGGATGCTTACAAGAAATCCGCTATCACCTCAGATGAACCATTTAACAGGCAAAGCGTCAATATAGGACTAAGACAGAATCCTACTACGCCGGCTCTGACGCTCGTCAGATGTAGCAGGGTTTGCAAACTTTCATGGATTACAAAGGGAAACCCAGCCACAAGCTGCCCAGTGACACGAGCCTACCAGATGAGCTAAATGCCTTCTAGGCTCACTTCGAGGCAAACAACACTAAACCACGCATGATAGCACCAGCTGTTCCAGACGACTGTGTGATCACGCTCTACATAGCCGATCTGAGTAAGACCATTAAACAGGTTAACATTCACAAAGCCTCAGGGCAAGACGGATTACCAGTACGCGAACTCAGAGCCCAGCTGGCAAGTGTCTTCACCGACATGTTGAACCTCTCCCTGACCCAGTCTGTAACATGTTTCAAGCAGACCATAATAGTCCCTGTGCCCAAGAACACCAAGGTAACCTGTCTAAATGACTATCGTCCCACAGCACTCACATCTGGAGCCATGTAATGCTTTGAAAGGCTGGTCATGGCTCACATCAACACCATCATCCCAGACACCCTGTACCCACTCCAATCGCCGCAACAGACCCACAGATGACGCAGTCTCTATAGCACTCCACAGTGTATAACTGCACCATTGAGAGCATCTTGACTGGCTGCATCACCGCTTGGTGTGGCGACAGCTTGGCATCCAACCACAAGGCGCTACAGAGGGTAATGCATACGGCCTTGTCATCCAGGATCTCTATACCAGACAGATAAAAGCCCTACAATTTGTTAAAGGCTCCAGCCACCCAAGTCATAGACTGTTCTCTCTGCTACCGCACAGCAAGCGGTACCGAAGTCTGAAACCAACAGGACCCTAAACAGCTTCTACACCCCATAAGACTGTTAAATAGTTAGTTAAGTAGTTAACCAAATAGCTACCAGGACTATCTACGTTGACCCTTTTGCACATACTGTTTTGAATCATTACAGCTACTGCTGTTAATGTTTATTATCTATCCTGTTGCCTAGTCACTTTATCCCTACCTATATGTACATATCTACCTCAATTACCTTGTGCCCCTGCACATGGACTCAGTAATGGTAGGTATATATAGCCATGTTATTACCTCGTACTCCTACACATCCACTCTGTAATGGTACGTATATAGATATAGCCATGTTATTATTACCTCGTACTCCTACACATCCTACTCTGTAATGGTACGTATATTATAGCCATGTTATTACCTCGTACTCCTACACATCCACTCTGTAATGGTACGATAGGTATATAACAGCCATGTTGTAATTACCTCTGCGTACTCTACAACATCCACTCTGTAATGGTACGTATATACAGCCATGTTATTACCTCGTACTCCTACACATCCACTCTGTAATGGTACGTATATAAGCCATGTTATTACCTCGTACTCCTACACATCCAATATGTAATGGTACGTGTATATATAGCCATGTTATTACTTCGTACTCCTACACAATCCATCTGTAATGGTACGTATATACAGCCATGTTTTTACCTCGTACTCCTACACATCCACTCTGTAATGGTACGTATATATAGCCATGTTTTTACCTCGTACTCCTACACATCCACTCTGTAATGGTACGTATATACAGTCATGTTATTACCTCGTACTCCTACACATCCACTCTGTAATGGTACGTATATACAGTCATGTTATTACCTTCGTATCCTACACATCCACTCTGTAATGGTACGTATATATAGCCATGTTATTACCTCGTACTCCTACACCTCACGCTGTAATGGTACGATATACAGATCATGTTATTACCGTCGTCCTCCTACACATCCACTCTGTAATGGTCCGTATATTACAGCCTGTTATTACATCGTACTCCTACACAGCCACTCTGTAATGGTACGTATATACAGCCATGTTATTACCTCGTACTCCTACACAGCCACTTGTAATGGTACGATATACAAGCCATGTTATTACCTCGTACTCCTACACATCGACTCTGTAATGGTACGTATATACAGCCATGTTATTACCTCGTACTCCTACACATCCACTCTGTAATGGTACGTATATATAGCCATGATATTACCTCGTACTCATACACCTCCATCTGTAATGGTACGTATATTAGCCATGTTATACCTCGTACTCCTACACATCCACTCTGTAACGGTACGTATATACAGCCATGTTATTACTCGTACTCCTACACATCCACTCTGTATGGTACGTATATACAGCCATGTATTACTCGTACTCCTACCCATCCACTCTGTAATGGTACGTATATATAGCCATGTTATTCCTCGTACTCCTACACCTCCACTCTGTAATGGTACGTATATACAGCATGTTTATTACCTCGTACTCCTACACATCCACTCTGTAATGGTACGTATTATAGCCATGTTATTACCTCGTACTCCTACACATCCACTCTGTAATGGTACGTATATATAGCCATGTTATTACTGTCGTTCTACACATCCACTCTGTAATGGTACGATATATAAGCCATGTTATTACCTCGTACTCCTACACATCCACTCTGTAATGGTACGTATATACAACCATGTTTTTCCTCGTACTCCTACACATCCACTCTGTAATAGGTACCGTATATACAGCCATTTATTACTTCGTACTCCTACACATCCACTCCTGTATGGTACGTATATATAGCCATGTTATTACCGTCGTACTCCTACACCTCCACTCTGTAATGGTACGTATATACAGCCATGTTATTACCTCGTACTCCTACCATCCACTCTGTAATGGTACGTATATATAGCCATGTTATTACCTCGTACTCCTACACATCCCACTCTGTAATGGTACGTGTATATATAGCCATGTTATACCTCGTACTCTACACATCCACTCTGTAATGGTACGTATAACAGCCATGTTTTTACCTCGTACTCCTACACATCCACTCTGTAATGGTACGTATATACAACCATGTTATTACCTCGTACTCCTACACATCCACTATGTAATGGTACGTATATACAGCCATGTTATTACCTCGTACTCCTACACATCCACTCTGTAATGGTACGTATATATAGCCATGTTATACTCCTCGTACTCCTACACTCCACTCTGTAATGGTACGTATATACAGCCATGTTATTACCTCGTACTCCTACACATGCGACTTTGTTCAAGTGGTACGTATATACAGCCATGTTATTACCCTCGTACTCCTACACCTCCACTCTGTAATGGTACGTATATACAGCCTGTTGTAGTATACGTCGTACTCCTCTACACGTCCACTCTGTAATGGTACGTATATACAGTCCATGTATTACTCATACTCCTACATGTCCACATCTCTGTAATGGTACGTATATACAGCCATGTTATTACCTCGTACTCCTCACATCCACTCTGTAATGGTACGTATATACAGC
>NW_019951320.1:0-6144 GCF_002910315.2 Salvelinus sp. IW2-2015 | reverse complement strand
ACCATTATTCCTCCTCCACCAAACTTTACATTGACACTTTAGAGTGGCACTATGCACCATCGGGCAAGAAGCATTCTCCTGGCATCTGCAAAACTCAGATTTGTCCGTCGGACTGCCAGACGGTGAAGCGTGATTCAGCACTCTTAGAGAACGCGTTTCCACTGCTCCAGAGTCCAATGGCAGCAAGCTTTACACCACTCAAGCTGACACTTCATGGCAAATGGTGATCTAGGCATGTGTGCAGCTGCTCGGCCACGGAAACTCCCGACTAACAGTTATTGTGCTGACGTTGGTTCCAGAGGCAGTTTGGAACTCGGTAGTGATTGTTGCAACTGAGGACAGACGATTTTACGCGCTTCAGCACTTGGAAGTCACCTTTCTGTGAGCTTCTGTGGCCGAATCCACTCATTTGAAAGGGTGTCCACATACCTTTGTATATAAATGTACATACTGTATTACCTCAATTACCTCACTACCTGTACCCTTGTACATAGCCTCGCACATTGATTCAGTACTGGTACTCCTCTTGTATATAGTATTCTTATTACCTCAACTGCCTCGTACACCCTGCACATTGATTCAGTACTGGTACTCCTTGTATATAGTATCATTATTACCTCGAAAACTGCCTCGTACCCCTGCACATTGATTCAGTACTGCGTAACTCAACTCAGTACTGGTACCCCTGCACATTAACTCAGTTACTGGTACTCCTGCACATAAACTCCATAACAGTTGGTACCCCTACACATAACTCAGTACTGGTACCCCTACACATTAACTCAGTACTGGTACCCCTGCACATTAACTCAGTACTGGTACCCCTACCACATTAACTCAGTACTGCGTACCCCTGCACTATTAAACTCAGTACTGGTACCACTGCACATTAACTCAGTACCGTACCCTGCTGCACATTAACTCAGTACTGGTACACCTCCCACATTAACTCAGTACTGGTACTCCTGCACATTAACTCAGTACTGGTACCCTGCACATTAACTCAGTACTGTACCCCTGCCACTTAACTCAGTACTGGTACTCTCACATTAACTCAGTACTGGTACCCTGCACATTAACTCAGTACTGGTACCCCTGCACATTAACTCAGTACTGGTACCCCTGACACATTAACTCAGTACTGGTACCCCTGCACATTAACTCAGACTGGTACCCTGCACATTAACTCAGTACTGGTACCCCCCTGCACATTAACTCAGTTACTGGTACTCCTCACATTAACTCAGTACTGGTACTCCTGCACATTAACTCAGTACTGGTACCTCCTGCACATTAACTCAGTACTGGTACTCCTACACATTGACTCAGTACTGGTACTCCTGCACATTAACTCCAGTACTGCGTACTCCTGCACATTAACTCAGTACCTGTACCCTGCACATACTCAGTACCGGTACCCCTGCACCATTAACCAGTACTGGTACTCCTGGTAATAAAGCCTCGTTATTATTTTTTATTCTTCCTCTATTTCCTTTTTTATTTAGCAAATATTAGTCTTCCTTTTATCTCTGCGCTGTTGAGAATGGGCTCGTCAGTAGGCATTTCACTGTAAAGTCTACACCTGTTGTATTCGGCAATGTGACCATACAATTAGATTCTTGATTGGATGCTGATTCTTGTTGATGTTGTGTGGCGTGGTCTAAGTGTGTAGTAATAGTAAGAATATGAATGTTTCTGTGGAAAACCACAAGGTTAAATTATCACAGAGATAATACATAAAGCAGCCAGGAACGCTGGATGCTGAGGAGCCGCTCACATCATTAATAAAATTCAAACGTATGCATTCACAGAGAACAGAGAAACACACGCTGTGCTTTAATTCTTCCTTATGATGAATGGTGTAGATTAATAATAGTACCATATTACTGTAACTCTTAACCGGGTCAACAATTAAAATGTGCAATTTTCTCATGCCGATACTACTCTGCGATGGTATCATTTTTGAGGATGATGTGTTGCGTCATTCGTGTAACTTTTGAGCGTAAGGGTCTGAAATGTCCTAGGTAAGTCACTACGCAGAAAAATATCTTATAATGATTGTTTTTGCTCTTTTGTGTCTTTACTTCTTCACTCAAGGGTTAGGATTCTGCATGGGATCGTTTTGTGCAGAGGGATGGCAGATTGTTTGGGTTAGGATTCTGCACTGAGATCTTTTAGTGCGAGGGATGACGGATTGTTTGGGTTAGGATTTCTGCACTGGGATCGTTTTGTGCAGAGGGATGACGGAATTGTTTGGGTTAGGATTCTGCACTGGGATCGTTTTGTGCAGAGGGATGACGATTGTTTGGGTTAGGATTCTGCACTGGGATCGTTTTGTGCAGAGGGATGACGATTGTTTGGGTTAGGATTCTGCACTGGGATCTTTTTGTGCAGAGGGATGACGGATTGTTTGGGTTAGGATTCTGCACTGGGATCGTTTTTGCAGAGGGATGACGGATTGTTTGGGTTAGGATTCTGCACTGGGATCGTTTTGTGCAGAAGGATGACGGATTGTTTGGGTTAGGCCGACTTTGTTTGGCACATTGTGTCACACCCTGATTCTTTTCACCTGTCCTTGTCTACCACCCCCTCCCAGGTGTTCACCCATCTTCCCCATGTGTATTTATACTGTTTTTCTATCTGTCTGTGCCGTTCAGTCTCTGTTTGTCAAGTCAACCAGCAATTTTTCTTCTCAGGACTCATGCTTTTCCCCAGTCTCGTCTTTTTCTCGCCTCCTGGTTTTGGACCTTTGCCTTCCTGACTCTGAGCCCACCTGCCTGACCACTCTGCCTGCCCTGGGCCTGCCGGGCCGCTTGCTGTCCTGCTACCTTACCCACCTCTGGATTATTGATCTCTGCCTGCCCTATTGACCTCTCTTTTGCCTGCCCCTGTTGGATTATTTAAACTGTGTTAAGTCGACGTTGTTCCTGGCATCCTGGTCTTACCTTCAAACCTGATACATTGACTGGAAGAGAAAGAGATGAGGGGTAGAGAGGGAGAGAGAGCGGGCGGGTAAGAGAGAGGGGGGAGATACGGCTCAGCTGACGGCGTCATTACGACTGTAATGCTACTTTATCACCACCCGAAGATCAACACTGGCAACAAAAACAATCTCTGAAACTGAAATGCCAACGCGACCACACCAGATCTTCTTCTCCCCCGTTCTGTTTCTCTCTCTCTTATGTCTCTCTATCTCTGTCTTTTACAAGATCTTCTTTCTCCCCCGTCTCTTTTTCTGTTTTCTCTCTTCTTACCTGTCTCTCATCTCTTCTTTACACAGATCTTCTTTCTCCCCCGTCTCTGTTTTCTCTTCTTACTGTTCTCTATCGTCTGCTTTTCACAGATTGCACACAGACACAAAGACTCATGTACACACACACACAACCACACACACAACACCACTCACACACACCTAACAGAGCAGACATAACACTCCACACAGAAACACACACAACAGCACAGAGAAACCTGACAGTCTTTGTAGAGGCAGCCATCTGGTGCAAGGTGTGGCTGGGGCTGTTTTTCATGGTTCAGGCCCCTTAGTTCCAGTGAAGGGAAATCATAACGTTACAATGTACAATGACATTCTAGACAATTCTGTGCTTTCAACACTTTGGGAAAGGCTCTTTCCTGTTTCAGCATGACAATGCCCCCATACACAAAGCAAGGTCCATACAGAAATTGTTTGTCAACATTGGTGTGTAAGAACTTGACTGGCCTGCACAGAGCCCTGACTTCAACCCCATCGAACACCAATGTTTCGACATCTAGTGGAAAGCCTTCCCAGAAGAGGAGGCTGTTATAGCAGCAAAGGGCAAAACCATATTAATGCTCATGATTTTGGAATGAGATGTTCAACTAGCAGGTGTCCACATACTTTTGGTCATGTAGTGTATAATAAACAGAGAAGCAGCAGCATATGCGAAGTGTGTCTGTGTGTCTCTCTCTCTCTGTATGTGTGTGTGTGTGTGTGTGTGTGTGTGTGGCGTCAATATGCATGTGTATGTGTGTTTTGTGTGTGTGTGTGTTTGTGTGTTTGTTGGAGTGTCAGTGTAGTATGTGTGAGTGTGTGTGTGTAGAGTCTAGTGAGTGTGTAGAGTCTAGTGAGTGTAGAGTCTAGTGAGTGTGTAGAGTCTAGTGAGTGTGTAGAGTCTAGTGAGTGTGTAGTCTAGTGAGTGTGTAGAGTCTAGTGAGTGTGCATAGAGCCAGTGCAAGTGGTCAGTGCAAAACAATTAAGATTAAATAAATAAATAATGAAGGGGGTTTGTAAATTGTCCGGGGAGCCAATTGATCAACTGTTCAGCAGTCTTATGTCTTGGGGGTAGAAGCTGTTCAGGTGCCTTTTTGGTCTCGGAGTTCACAAGAAAACGCAGAACTCTGAAGATAATATTGAACACAAAATTATTGATATCTAGYACCTAAAAGGGTTCTTCAGCTGTCCCCATAGGAGAACCATTTGAAGAACCCTTTTTTAGGTAGAACGCTTTTGGTTCCAGTTAGAACCCTTTTCCTTGCCATTTAGAACCCTTTCCACAGGGTTCCATCTGGAACCAGAAAGGGTCTTGCCTTCAACCAAGAAGGGTTCTCCTATGGAGCCAAAGAACCGTTTTGCAGCCATTTTCTCTAAGAGTGTACACGTATAGAGACAGGCTTTCCCCCCCATTGTCCAATATGCCTTTTTCAAGTTAATATAAAAAGCAATTATTATTAGACAAAAAGCTGGTAAAAACGGAGTGAAAATAGGATGTTACCGGAGCAGGAAGGTTGACACTCCCCTCGGACCATATGAGATAAAGATAACTGGGCGGCAGGTAGCTTAGCAGTCAAGGTGTTGGGCCAGTAACTGAAAAGTCTCTGGTTGAATCCCGAGCAGCTAGGTGAAACATCTGTCGATGTGCCTTGAGCAAAGCACTTAACCCTAATTGCTCCTGTAAGTTCTCTGGATAAGAGTGTCTGCTCAATGACTAACATGTAAAATCACAGACTACACTCTGTGATATTACTCTTTGCTTCCATTGGGTCTCGTTGGCTTGCCGGCTTAACTGCTGAGCTCTTCCCCAGGGATAGCTAAACTTCCTGGGCTAAGAAGAGTAGTAACAGGCTCTCTGAACATCCCACCGCTCCCTCCACAAACCTCTGCGGAGCTCTGATGTATCTTCCCTGGCCGTCCTGGTAGAGACAGAGTACAGTTGCTAACGACTACTCTGGAGGATGAGAGCACAGAGCGGGCAGGAATATCCAGGGCACAGAGAGCATTCAGCAAGGTCCCCAACTAACTGTCTGAGCAGGGACCATCATTCATGCACCTTTCGTGTGCTCTCTCTCTCTCTCTCTCTCTCTCTCTCTCTCTCTCTCTCTCTCTCTCTCTCTCTCTCTCTCTCTCTCTCTGCTCTCTCTCTCTCTCTCTCCTCTCCTCTCTCTCTCTCCTCTCTCTCTTCTCTCTCTCTCTCTCTCTTCTCTCTCTCTCTCTCTCTCTCTCTCTCTCTCTCTCTCTCTCTCTCTCTCTCTTCTCTTCTCTCTCCTTCCTCTTTCTCTTTCTTGTCCAACCTTTTTTCTCAGGACGTTGGACTCTTTAAATCCTCTCTTTCTGTCTCTTTTTCAAGTCACTTTTATATTTATTACTCAGTCACCGTTTCTTTTTCGACACTATCCTTATCACCCTCTCGCGCTCTCTTTTTAAAAGTTAGTTTTGTATTATTCATTTTGTGTGCTATTGTTTGAACGATTTTAAGACTTGTGCTGTGTTGGAGCTGCTGTACGCGGTAAAAATAGCTTGGTAACATCAGCAGGGGGGCTGGTTCTGTTCCTTAGAGAGTAAGACCCCATCACACCTAACATAATGACTGGTTCTGTTCCTTAGAGAGTAAGACCCCATCCACACCTAACAATATGACTGGTTCTGTTCGTTAGAGAGTAAGACCCATGCCACACCTAAACATAATGACTGGTTCTGTTCCTTAGAGAGTAAGACCCCATCCACACCTAAACATAATGACTGGTTCTGTTCCCTTAGAGAGTAAGACCCCATCCACACCTAACATAATGACTAGTTCTGTTTCCTTAGAGAGTAAGATCCCATCCTCACCTAAACTATAATGACTGGTTTGTTCTTATGAGAGTAAGACGCCATCCTCACCTAACATT
>NW_019951319.1:0-6145 GCF_002910315.2 Salvelinus sp. IW2-2015 | reverse complement strand
GACACAGACAGCTTTCAAGGATCTACAGGCTCAAAACCAAAAAAAACAGAAAAAAAAGTCTTTCACAGGAATCTAAGGTGGACACAGAACAGCTTTTCAAGGAGAATCTACAGGCTGACACCAGACCAGCTTTCACCAGGAATTTCAGGCTGACACCAGAAAGCTTTCACAGGAATTTACAGGCTGACACAGAAACAAGCTTTCACAGGAATCTACAGGCTGACCCAGCACAGCTTTCACAGGAATCTAAGGCTGACACCAGAAGCTTTCACAGGAATCTAACAGGCTAACAGCCAAACAGCTTTCACAGGAATCTTAAGGCCTGAACCAGAACAGCTTTCACAGGAATCTACAATAAAGGTAAACCCAGAAAAAGCTTTTCACAAAGATCTATTCACAGGTCTTGGAAAAACCAGAACAAGCCTGTAGATTCCTGTGAAAGCTGTTCTGGTGTCAGCCTGTAGATTCCTGTGAAAGCTGTTCTGGTGTCAGCCTGTAGATTCCCCCTTCAGAAAGGCTTCACATCGTTTTGCTGGATGTTGCTTGTTATGCATAATTCTTTTTAGTCTTGCCAGATCTGTGTTTTGGCGTACAGTGACAGTCAGATGTGGGTTTCATGCCAGTGAATGGGTATGTCTTGGGAAAACACATTCGTTAACACATTTATTATTTGATGTATGATGATTTATTAAAAGCACAAACTGGTTGATTTGAATCCCTATTACATTTTAGATACAACTTCTGTCCCCAACTAGAATCTGAGTCAAATGTCTTCTGTTAAATGATGATCTAGTGTTTCTGTCCCCAACCAAGAAGGGCCTACAGCAGCACCCAGATCTTCTGCACAGATCCTGTCAACCTTGTACCCTGACAGTTAATCTCAGTAAGAAAAAAATGATGGTGTTCCGAAAAAGGTCCAGTTGCCAGGACCATAAACACGTATTCTACCAAGACACTGTTGCCCTAGAGCAGTGGTCACCAACGATCTCCATGCCATTCGTAGACAAGGCAACAACAGTAAATCCTTGTATTCCTGTTTTTTTCTCTTTTTTTTGCTAAGCACAGTTAGTTGATGGGAGGTGCACTTGATTCAACAGCCCTAGTGCCAGGAAGGCAAAGTGTTCCCGTTTTTAACCATTCCATGTCTCTGAAGGTAGAACATACCCGGCAGGTCCAGAGAGCAAATCAAGTGCACCTAAAGGCCCACCGCTGGCCAATCAGATAGCTCAGATCACCCTGTCTGCACAGTTTCCTCCTATTAAAACAAGCCTCGAACGCACAGCAAAGATACTGTGAGATTTGTAAACTTTTAAAACCACGACTAAAGAGAGACTCAACAGAATACAGCATAGAGTTCTGTTTTAATGAGTTCATGTTTAAGTTGTTATTCAGCTCTGTCAACACTTTGTTCAACGCTTTTATAAACCAAGTGTTCTGATAAGCTTACGTTGTTATTATTAGCGGCTTGTATCTTTTTTAATATCGAGGAATGTTTCACTTTCTCTGGTCGTAGGAGTGACAACATGAATTGGTGCATGAGGCAGAAATAATGCAGTGCGACTTGAGTTTCGCCGTCAGCTGGAAGATCATGTCCCCTGTTCTCTATCGGAGGGAGGGACGGGTGAAGGGAGAGCCTCGCTGTTGCTTCTCCCTCCCTCCCCTCACACTGACCATCAGATGCAGGCATTCAGTCCAATAAAATAAAGCTAATTATTATGCTCACTCAGCCGTGCCGCACAAGTAATAGCACAAATGAGCTATTACCAATGTGATCATATGTAATATAATGTTCAAATGTTCTGAGAATAACAACATTGGAAGGGCAATTCAAGCATAGCCAATATGCAGTGATAATGTATTAGGACTAAAGCCTACAGCACAAGGTTGGTGAGCACACTAAAAACTATACATACCTCGGCCTAAACATCAGCGCCACAGGTAACTTCCACAAAGCTGTGAACGATCTGAGAAGGGACTTCTATGCCTTCAAAAGGAACATCAAATTTGACATCCCAATTAGGATCTGGCTAAAAATACTTAAATCAGTTATAGAACCCAATGCCCTTTATGGTTGTGCGGTCTGGGGTCCGCTCAACAACTAACAATTCACAAAATGGGAGAAACATTCTCTGTGTACAACGTAAAACAACAAATAATGCATGCAGAGCAGAATAAGAACTATTCCCCCTAATTATTAAAATCCCCAAAAATAGCTATTTAATTCTCCAACCACCAAAAAAGAAGCGATTCTCAAACCTTCCATAACAAAGCCCTCACCTACAGAGAGGTAAACCTGGAGAAACATCCCCTCAGCCAGCTGGTACAGGGACTCAAACAGACCCCACAGAGCCCCAGGACAGCAACACATTTTGTTTTCATGAGAAAACAAAATGATAATTTCCTTGAAACATTGGAAAGAATCAACAACAAAAACTGAGCAAACTAGAATGCAACCTGGCCCTAAACAGAGTGTACGCAGTGACCGAATGAATACCTGACCACTGTGACTGACCCAACATTAAGTAAGTCTTTTGACTATGTACAGACTCGTTGAACATGGCCTTGCTATCGAGAGAGGCCGCCATTGGCAGACCTGGCTCTCGAGAAGACAGGCTATGTGCACACTGCCCACAACATGAGGTGGGAACCAAGCTGCACTTCCTAACCTCCTGACAAATGTATTACCATATTAGAGACAAATATTTCCCTCAGATTACACAGATCCAAAAAGAATGTGAAAAGAAATCCAAACTTGATGAACTCCCATTTCTATTAGGTGAAATACCACCGTGTGTCACCACAGCAGCAAGATGTGTGACTTGCTGCACAAGAAAAGGGCAACCAGTGAAGAACAAACCACATTGTAAATACAACCTGTATTTATGTTTGTTTATGTTCCCTTTCATACTTCAACCACTTGCACTTTGTTACAACACTGTATATAGCCAATAATATAACATTCAAAATGTCTATATATTTTTTTTTACTTTTGTGAGTGTAATGTTTACTGTTATTTTCTGATTGTGTATTTCACTTTTGTTTATTATCTATTCCACTTGATTTGGCAATGTAAACAAATGTTTCCCGTGCCAATAAAGCTTAAATTGAATTGAGAGAGAGAGCGAGAGAAATGGGTGGAGGTGAAATGGAATGTGAGATTGGGTCTATTACGTCCAGTGCAGAGAGTCGATTCTTCATCTAGAACACACATGCTTCTGCCATTAATTAGTAGATCTGTAATCGGAGCTTGATTATGATGCCTGTTACAGTATCCATGCTTGATGAAATACCTGTGGATTAATGATGCCATCTTCTTATGCCTTTGGCTCCTCGAGCTAGTCATTAGTTAGCACACCGTTTTGTCTTGGTCACACTGCTATCTCAATAGGATATACTACTGAGTGTACTACATTACTTACTGTAGAATACTACATTACTTGCTATAAAATACTACATTACTTACTGTAGAATAGTACTTTACTTACTATAGAATTCTGTATTTATAAGGACATACGGTGAGACCCAGATACAGACACAGGAGGCAGGTGGTTTGAGCTCTGGTATTTATTATAGTCCAAGGGATAGACGAAAGGCAGGTCGGGGACAGGCAAGAGTTCATAGCCAGGGCAGAGTCCCAAATGGTACAGGGCGGCAGGCAGGCTTGAGGTCGGGCAGGCTTGAGGTCGTGCAGGCTTGAGGTCGGGCAGGCTTGAGGTCGGGCAGGCAGACTTGAGGTCGGGCAGGCTTGAGGTCGGGCAGGCAGGCTTGAGGTCGGGCAGGCAGAGTGGTCAGGCAGGCTCGAGGTCAGGCAGGCAGAGTGGTCAGGCAGGCTCGAGGTCGGGCAGGCAGAGTGGTCGGGCAGGCTCGAGGTCGGGCAGTGAGAGTGGTCGGGCCTTTACATTCCTGGACTGATAACTACGAACCAAGAGAGGAACACGTGGGAATCACTCCTCTGGCTGTGAGCTATTTCCGGCCCGCTGGCCTCTGCTCCACTTACAAGAGTGAGACCACCATCTTCCGACCACTCATCCCTGATGGAATCCCACTGAGAGGCAACATCTACACACAAGTCATTTCCCTGTTACATTGTTCCTGTTCTAAGAAAGTGTCCCTGTGTGTGTAACGTGGGTGGAAGTTTTTGAGTAGTTGTAAGACGGCAGGTCTAATCACCCATGATCAGTACTGTCTCTGCATTGTCCACATTCAGATGTGAACTAAGCCCCACTGCCGATTCCTGGCTGAGGAATCTTGATGATTTTACGGTTGTGAAAGCATGTGTTGGAGGAGCCTGTCATATTTCCCTCTCAATTATATGCACTGTTGTGTTTTCTGAGTTGGGTATGGAAGTTAATTTATGATTCTCACCTCAATAACTGTGCTGTATCCCATATATCCTGCCTCTATAGTGTATCTGCTAACTACCTAATTGTCCAACTTATTTAGTCTACAACCTTAAATTAATTATTTGTGGCATTCAGTTAATTTACAAGTGATTGGTTTCTGAGATTGACTTCCATTCAGAATGAGAATATAGTAAATGTATTGTTGATAAGGACTATTGTTTATGCATCCCGAGTGGCGCAGCAGTCTAAGGCACTGCATCTCAGTGTAGCGGCATCACTACAGCCTAGGGTTCAATTCCAGGCTGTGTCATTACCATCTGTGACCGGGAGTCCCATAGGGCGGTGCACAGTTGTCCGGGTTAGGGGAGGGTTTGGCAGGGGGGGGGGTCATTGTGCTCTAGCGACTCCTTGTGGCAGGCCAGGTGCCAGCAAGCTGACTGCAATCGTCAGTTGAACAGTGTTTCCTCCAATACATTGCTGCAGCTGGCTTCCGGGTTAAGCGAGCGGGTGTTAAGAAGCGCAGTTCGGCCGGTAATGTTTCGGAGGACGCATTACTCGACCTTCGCTTCTCCCGAGCCCTTTGGAGAGCGATGAGACAAGATCGTAATCACGAAATTGGGGAGAAAAAAAGAGTGTAAAAAATAATGACTATTGTTGATATAGGATTAATGGTATAACGGTTAATGATAAATACAGATATAGTTAATTCAAGGGGTCTCTCCATATCAAAACCCTTAATGGTGCCACTAATAGATGAATTTCAATATGATAACCAAATTAATTAAATACATTAGATCAATTAATTATTCCAGTAATTAATGAGTAAAGGATCTTGAATATCCATATCCAATGTCACATTCTATTATTTTATTCTGTTATTGTGTCGTTCTTTTATTCTGTTATTCTGTCGTTCTGTTCTTTTATTCTGTTATTCTGTTCTGTCGTTCTATTGTTCTTTTATTCTGTTATTCTGTCGTTCTGTTATTCTATTCTGTTCTTTTGTTCTGTTATTATATTATTTAGTTATTCTGTTGATCCGTTATTATAGTATTTTGTTATTCTGTTATTTTGATCTGTTATTATAGTATTTCATTGTTCTGTTGTTCTTTTATTCTATTTAAGAGTGACTCTTCTTCCTGATTGGCTTGTAGACTATTCTTCAATTTTTTGAACCAGAGGATCATAGAACAGGTTCCTTTCCTTTGTTTTCACCAGTGTGATATTTCCTTAGAGGGTTGAGATATTAACTTAGCTCAGAGGAATGTAATGAATGGAGTGGAAATTGTGTGAAAGTTTAGCTTTCACAGTGTACTGAAAGTGCAAGGTTGCATTGGACTTGATCATCGCTATACATCAACTCTTAACTGGATCTCAATTAAGTTAAACCTGCATTGCGTTATGTACAGTTGAAGTCAGAAGTTTATATACACCTCAGCCAAATACATTTAAACTCAGTTTTTAACAATTCCTGACATTTAATCCTAGTAAAAACTCCCTGCCTTAGGTTAGTTAGGATCACCACTTTATTTTAAGAATGTGAAATGTCAGAATAATAGTAGAGAGATTTGATTTATTTCAGCTTTTATTTCTTTCATCACATTCCCAGTGGGTCAGAAGTTTACATACACTCAATTAGTATTTGGTAGCATTGCCTTTAAATTGTTTAAACATCTTGGTTTCCTCTATATCCTACTTTCTGTTATGCACTGACTTCTTCTGACACATTGCATTTCACTACAGGGTAATGTAATATGTAAGTGCGGTGTTTCGTTGTTTGTGGCCATCGGGACATGATACAGGCA
>NW_019951318.1:0-6147 GCF_002910315.2 Salvelinus sp. IW2-2015 | reverse complement strand
CCATGAACAGTATGTTGTGCCAGCGTATCAGCCTCCAGTTTGATAGAGTTTGTGTTATTGTTTTGTACGTCTTGCTTGCCTTGAACTTACCTCCGTTTGTTCTGTCTACAGTCATTCACCCGGAACACTCACCCCATCCCTGCCTGGTCGTCGGTGGTTTCTGTTACTCCCTTGGATCTGCCTATTCACTCCCATCAACTCACCTCCGCTGCCCGCTCCRCCACCTGGATTTTTCTACCTCCACGTTTAAACTTGTAAATAAATACTCACCTTCGTCCTACTCTCCTTGTCCTGGTCTGCTTCTGGGTTCTACTTTAGAAAACCGTGACAGTATTATTATTATATTATTGATTGATTGGCTATTACTTTTCAAATCTCCCACTCTAACCCATTTWGCCAATCTCCACCTCAAATCAAATATATTTGATTGGTCACATACACATATTTWGCAGATGTTATTGCGGGTGTAGTGAAATGCTTGTGTTCCTAGCTCCAACCATCCAACAGTCCATCTCGATGGTTGACTGCCTCTGTTTCTCTCCATCTCTATTCCACTGTGTAGCTAGCTGGCTGGCTCTATTCCTCTCTAACCTTCTCTGAATGTATATTTCCAACATCATCAGTTCCAGCTGCAGATAGTAGATCCACTGGGCTGGGCTAACACACTTTGATAGGATTAGGGTCATGTCCCAAATGACACCCTATTTCCTATGTGGTACGCTAATTTAGACCAGGACCCTACATATGGAATAGGGYGCCATTTGGGATGCACATAGGTTCAAATAGGATGTCTTGGCGGGGGAGTGGACACTCCCGTTGGGATAAATCCACTCATGGAGGTCTGGAGCACGGATGTTCCATTATTGCCTAACATCCATGCTCCATCTCGCTCATCTCTCCTACGTAAGACTCACCAGGCTGAGAAATCGCACACTGGGGGCCTGTCCCAAATGGCACCCTTTTCCCTCTATAGTGCACTACTTTTGACCAGGGACCATATGGGAATAGGGTGCCATTTGGGACACACTCCGGCTCAATAAGACAGGCTTTGGTGGTGATGATCACACCGTGTCTGGACTTCTGATGGCATAAATGGAGAAAATTAGTAAGAGGATGGAGAGTGCACAGCGTACCACAGAGCACACTAATTCCATTTTTGTTCTAGCCCATGAATCATGAAACTGGTGYTAATGGTTTAAACAAATGGATTTAACCTGGTGTCTATTTCTAGCTCTAAATGTCAAATCTATAAATGCTATATTGATAATATGAAACTGAATTCTTAYGATTTCACAGAGACTGTTGGAAGGATGGTGATGGTGATGATAAGGCTGATGATGGTGATGATGATGGTGACTAGGGATTCATATTTTTCTATGTTTCAATACCGGGAATAATTCATATTTATCCCGAGAGACCCAGAAGTGCGCATTTAAAGCATTTAAAACAGAGAGATGGTCACTTTGCCAAGGTTCTCCCCAAATAAGAGGGGCGCTGCTCCACTATGTAAAGATTTCAGAGCAAATTAAACTGATATTACCTTGTTTCGGAGGCTCATTGGATCCCACCAAGGGCGGGTCAAATGTACAGTTTTTTTTAAAGTCTCAGAGCAGATAAGAGTTGTTCACTTTTACAGACAAACTTCAAAGCTAAGACGCTACCTAGTATCTACTAGCTTTCGTTAAGCTTGGGAGTGTGCAGAAAATTTATAAGCTGGCTAATAAACATGGATATCCAAAAATATCTGGGAACTGCCAAGTCGCAAGAAAAAAAACCGAAGGACCGCAAATGTCGAGCGCGATTGCCGAGGCCACGAGCAGCCTGCTGATGCCCACCACCGAGTTTGAGGAGCAGCAAAGTAAGAGCCGCCCATCTAAACTCACGCTGCCTGTGACAACAAATCGAGAAGAGCCAGGGCCCGGTAGAACAGCACGAGGGTAACATCACAAAGCACTTCGCACCTCCATCATCCCAGCCACTAGCCCCTGATGAACCTGTTGATCTAAACGCAAATCTGAACCCTAGAGCAGAGTTTATTGATTCTTGCAAGCTGAAATCGCACACCACACAAGCAACAAACAAAATGAGCCACCTCAGGTTCTTACGAAAAGATATGGTGGCCTTTCTCAGCAATAGCGACTGTGCTGTTCGCCACTGAAACATGGATTGGATTAACATTGGGCATCTACAAAAGAATTCTCTCTACTCTAAAGACGTATTCAGTGCTGTCTAGCGGCATGTTGACAGGGACCTTTTGCCAGGAAGGAGAGATGGAATCAGAAAGTCTCATGAGGTTCAGCACAGCATGTAAGAGCTACAACCTCTAAATGTACTGCTACAAACCTTTATGGCCTGGCAGCCTTGCCCAGAATTATGAATTAAGTGTTTTTCCCGCATGTAAGCCTACGGTTTTTGGCCGGAAAAAATAAAAAAAAATAATGTATGTGTTTATGCCATGTGCTTTTACTCAATGCATCTTTAGATTTAATCTGTTGATGTAAATGTCATTGTTTCCTCGCTTTTGTGGACCAATTGCCATGATAGGATATATAGCTTTGTGTTATTTGACGGGTATAGGAAATGATCAAATGTAGCCTATGGTTGTGCTCTGATGACAAACTGAAACTGCAGGCATTCAACGTATCTTTTCATAGACACTGGACTGCGGTAGTAGCCTTCTGCCATGTTCCTGAATCAATGATTACAGTATGTTGCTGTTGTAATGACGCATCTTTGCGGCTACCAGTCTTTCGTGGCTTTCTCTTCAACATCGCCATGCTTTCTTGTGTGAAAAATGTGAAATTTGGTGTATGTGGCTGCATTTCAGACAAGGCCTACAATTTTTCAAAATTTAGTATGTAGCTCCAATACTGTGTGAACCTGACTAAAACAAGTAGGTAAACTTTCCACTCTGTTATCATTCATTTGCACTACACAGTCATTGTGGATAGGCTACGCTAAAAGATATGGAAATACTAGAAACAACGAAGCCTACTTTTTCCGCAACCCTCCCTGTTCTCTTGATTATCGTGCTTGTGTTTCTGGAACTGCGGAAGTTTACTCCTTATTTCGTGGCAGATTCAAATGAGATACTGCATGTAGAACTTTCACATCAGCCTTGACTATAGAATATGCACTTAGTTTGATTTAGTTGTTGCTTTCTGAAAACTCCCAACAGAAAAATAATGCGCACCTGGGATAAGTGGCGCTTAGTCGTACGCTCATTGCGTCAGTGTCACAAATTCACAGAAAGTAACTATAGTTTCCTAATTATTGAAGTTCAAGCTTGAAGACTGCCAAGAACTTTGATAAAGCTATTGGTGGCATCCAATGTCAGCTATCTGTGCTTGTTTTGAGCGCAAATGATGTGTGTTACTATAATGTCGCCAGGCCAATAGTGGCCTCTGTTATGGTGTAATCTGAATGTGTTACTATATATACTAGTGAGCAAAAGTTACTTATACTACTTATGCACTGAATGGAAGCTGTAGCATGCTTAAAACCAGTGAAGCTGAAGTAAAGACTGAATCAACATTACCTTGCTCTTGTATAGAATAAACACCATACAAACATGTGTCAGAATCAGAACCAAATAGGTAATTCCTTGACATATCAAAACATACAAACGGACACATGGCATACGATGCACAGTAGGAAGGACGTGTCAAACTAGCCTAACCAGCTACAAAAAAATGTATAATAGACAACAATGCTTACCCGGTAATTCCAGTACCAGAGCCTATGGAACATGAAGGCGACACATACAAAACAGGACATTTTTGAGCACAATGAAAAAAAAAAAAAAAAAAAAAAAAAAAAAAAAAAAAAAAAAAAAAAAAAAAAAAAAAAAAAAAAAAAAAAAAAAAAAAAAAAAAAAAAAAAAAAAAAAAAAAAAAAAAAAAAAAAAAAAAAAAAAAAAAAAAAAAAAAAAAAAAAAAAAAAAAAAAAAAAAAAAAAAAAAAAAAAAAAAAAAAAAAAAAAAAAAAAAATCGATGAGATAGCTACCAGGTCTGGACAAAAAGGATGCAAAAAGTCCGCATAGGAACTCTGCTAAACCGTGATGGGAAAATAATGTAATCTCTGTACAGCGGCATCTTCACATGCCTAAGTAGAGAGGACTGACCGGTAAAAACTATAGAGCGCTACCGAGAAACACTTTGAGCCGTTCCAGAAACGTATCTTAAGCGAGAGGTATATGTTTAAGGCTTTCAACAAAAGTCCAAATGTGAACCTCAAGAAAATACATTACAAACTAGCGAAGCTAGCCGACACGTGAATTGGCACATTTACGAGAGAACAGTCCTTGACAAAAGGCTTGTGCATGAGGCACTGAAACATAGCTACGCGAGCGCCGCAGCCAGAGAAAACCGCAACCTCACGCCTGAACAAAGCCAATGACATTGGTGTCGTTCAACAGAACAATCACAAATGCAAAATCAGGAAAAATTAGTTGAGATGAACC
Source organism: Salvelinus sp. IW2-2015 (assembly GCF_002910315.2). Classification (NCBI taxonomy): domain Eukaryota; kingdom Metazoa; phylum Chordata; class Actinopteri; order Salmoniformes; family Salmonidae; genus Salvelinus; species Salvelinus sp. IW2-2015. Next base: position 1,685 of record NW_019951318.1, on the reverse strand, counting down.
AGAGACTACATTATACCTCCCGTGAGCGACGTCAGAATAACAAAACGCCAAACATATGCCGCTAAACAGGACTTGTCACGGTTTGACCTTAGTTCCTTTTTTATGTCTTTATTTTATTTGGTCGAGCGTGAGTTGGGTGGGCATTCTATGTTGTTTTTCTATGTTTTTTCTGTTGTTCTATTTCTATTGTGTTTGGCCTCAGTATGGTTCTCAATCAGAGCAGTGTCATCGTATCTCTGATTGGAGCCATAAGTTAGTTAGCCTTGTTTCATTTTTTGGTGGTGATTATTTTCTGTGTTTTGTTCTCACCCGTAAACAGGAGTGTTCGTTTGTCGTTTAATTTTTTGTACAGTGTTCATTATGCATAGTAAAACAATATGGACACTTACCCGCTGGCGCATGGCCTCCTTCTTCTTCCAACCACGACAAAGCATTACACAGCCAGAGTTTTAACAGGGATAATAAAAAAACATAAATGCCAAACGGCTCCACCTGTCATTACTGTCGTGCACTTACATTGCCAAATCTAAATGCCCAGCACATTGTCACCGAAAAGCATCTGCAATGAAACCACTTCCAAGTGCTGTCAACAAACACAACACAAACCTTCAACTCAATTCCTATTAGAGGAAGGGAATGAGTCAGATGACCAAACAAAACAGATGCAATGTGTAACATCTCAAGGTTAATTCTGTGGAAGACAAGACAAAAAGAAAATGTGAATTAACCTTAAGCTAGCTCCACTCAGGATGAACATTGACATATGTCATACTAGACATAGGATCAACAGTGAATGTCATAAAACTATGGGGACCTACATCGAGTCATGCAAGACGGCAAACCAGTTCTCCTACCCAGCAAAGCAAATTTCAAAGCATATGGACAGCACACTTATACAGCCAACAGGAGAATACAACCTCAAAAGTAGATCATGATGGAAAAAATGTTTCATATCAAATTTCAGGTCAGGGAGACATCCCAGCTTTTCCTCTCTGTCAGCTGACACATGTGAATGGACTCAGGCCTACTACAGTTGAACCACAGCCATGTGTTTTCATCACGTCGATACCTAAGCACCAACATCCACAGCAGGTCCCATGACAACCGAGGAGATCACGCCAAGAACAAGGACGTGTTTGATGGCTTGGCTGCCTTCCCCGGAGAAACTACACAACGCAGGCCCGGCTTTCAGCAACTACAAAGACAGATACCCATTCCACTGAGTAAAGGATCACAGAGGTCATACATTCAATGGACAATGCAGACATCATCACGAAAGTCACAGACCAACACTGTGATCAGCAAAATGGCTGCCCAGTGAAAAACCTGATAAACACGAATATGCATGGGACGCCCACTGCACTCAACAAAGCCTTACTGAGATCGCACTTCCACAATGCCCCACAATAGAAGCAATTCTAGCAGAGATATCCAACGAACAAAGTATCTCAGTACTCTATGCAAAATATGAATATTGCAAGTCAAACGTGATGAAGTGAGCAGCTATCAAACAACTTTCTGGACACCTGAGGCAGTATAGATGAAAGAGAATGCCATGAATCAAAAGCCAGCAGCTGAAGAATACCAGCGCAGACAGTGTGAAGCACTACAGGACTAAAAGGAGTGAGTGCTCGCAGATAACGACGGCGGATCATGACAGAGACCTTTACAGCTCTCCGCAGAGA
>NW_019951317.1:0-6149 GCF_002910315.2 Salvelinus sp. IW2-2015 | reverse complement strand
TTATAGCAGCAAAGGGGGACCAACTCCATATTAATGACTTCCCAGAGTAGTGGAGGCTGTTATAGCAGCAAAGGGGGACCAACTCCATATTAATGCCCATGATTTTGGAATGAGATGTTCAATGAGCAGGTGTCCACATACTTTTGGTCATGTAGTGTATAAATCTCATGATTCAATGATGATTTCACTATCTCACTGTCCTTTAATCTGTATTTGTTTTCACCAGATGAACTCAAAGAAAAACTAAGTAAGTAGTGTCTGTCTGTCTGTCTGTGTACCTGTCTGTCTGTCTGTCTGTCTGTCTGTGTACCTGTCTGTCTGTCTGTCTGTCTGTCTGTCTGTCTGTCGGTGTACCTGTCTGTCTGTCTGTCTGTCGGTGTACCTGTCTGTCTGTGTACCTGTCTGTCTGTCTTCATTTTCGTTTTGTTAAGGTTTGCTCAGCATCTAACTGTCTATCTGTTCTTGTCCTCAGGGAAAGCTGAAGAGACCATCAAATCCCTCTCCACCTCACCAGGAGGTCAACAGGAAACACAGACTCCTTCCCAAAGTAATCAGTCTTTATGATTATTATGTTTCCTAGAATTACTGGTCAGTTCATTCTGATGTTGTTGATTGAGATCATCCTTTCTATCTTTAATAGATGAGTCAGAGATTGAAGAGATGGAGATGAAGACTTTACCTGGTTCAGGGAGGAAGTCTGCTCCAGAGAAGAAGCCTTTACTGGCTGCTGGACCACAGAAGGATGATCTGGATGAGCTGGAGAGGGGAGGAGGAGTTACTATAGACAATAACTATATGCTATAGGGTTACTATAGGGAGACTATAACTATAGAGCTGAGTTACTATAGAGACTATAACTATCTATAGAGACCTGTCCCACCTAACAAAGCTGTGTTTCTGAGTATATAACTGAGTGATATGAATCTCGGTAAGACAAAGTAATTTGATAAATGTGTTTGTCATTACTCTATATTCCACTTCCAGTAGTTAGTTCTTTACTTTTTGAAGTTTTACTACCCATGTTTGTATTATGGGTTTATATCCATTTCCTGGTTATTCTATATATGTTTTCCCCATAAACAATGTCTTTCTAATCCCCCTCAGGAATTGATAGAGTTGAATTGAATTGAATGTTGGACTAAGGTCTCCTGTTAGAATCTGTTACAGACTCTCTTATGTCCAGTACCTGATAATCAGGTATATCAACAAGACCACAGGACTAATGTCTCCTGTTAGAATCTGTTACAGACTCTCTTATGTCCAGTACCTGATAATCAGGTATATCAACAAGACCACAGGACTAAGGTCTCCTGTTAGAATCTGTTACAGACTCTCTTATGTCCAGTACCTGATAACCAGGTATATCAACAAGACCACAGGAGGTTGGTGGCACCTTAATTAGGGAGGAGGGGCTCGTGGTATTGGCTGAAGAGGAATCAGTGGAATGGTATCAAATACATCAAACATGTGGTTTCCATGGTTTCCATGTTTGATGCCATTCCATTGGCTCCGTTCCAGCCATTATTGTAAGGCTCCTCCCCTCAGTTTCCCGTGAACAAGACTGAGTGAAATGTTTATATTTTATTTCTTCAACCTGTCAGCTTCTGTGAACAAGACTGGATTTAAACCCATTTATTGAAAAAATGTTCATATTTTAGCTTCATGGTCAATGTGCAGTATTTATTTGACTTTGTGAAGTGTTTAATTTTTGCTCTACTGTTTTTTTATCACCTCTGAATTATATACAAAAAAGCGGTCAAATTATTGGACATCCATAGCGAAGATTAGCAAATAATGACTATATTAAATAAACTAAAAGTACTAGGACCTATTGTAGCCTCAAAATAAATTGTAGAATTATAATATTTTAAACTAATACAATTCGCTCAGAGAAATAAATAATGCTTTGTGTAATAGTATTATTTGTTGTAAAAAGTTAGGGGTCAAAGTGATTGACGGCCAAAATTCTACAGGAGTGTGATGATGTCCATTGTTATGAATATAGAACCGCAGATCTGACCATCTCAACCCCCTGACTAGTTTTATTAGACTCTTCAGGGGGGTCAATCATTTAGAACACATAAAATACTACTCCTTAAAACTATAATTATTATAATCAGCATCAATCGTATTAATATAATATAACATATAATTAACTCATGTTGAGGCAGGTGATAAAGCTCAAGTTTAAATTATTTTATTTATACCAGTCATTATTCATCCTTTATTCAATTGGGTGTCAATAATTCCAGACCCACCTGTATAGTTATATATTGATCACGTATTTTATACAGTCATTATTATCTTTATCAAGGGTGTCAATAATTCCATGAACTCCCACTGTATATTATATATTGATGTATTTTAACATACCCGTCACATTATTATCTTTATCAAGGGTGTCATAATTCCAGACTCCACTGTATATTATATATTGATCAGTATATATACAGTTGAATGGTATTTTCATGTATTAGGTTGAATTTCCTTGTTTTAATAAACTAGGACATCATTGTGTGAGATACGTGACTCCAAGTGTAAATTTTAACATTATTGAATGTTACTAGGTAGTGTTCTGTTTCCTTGGTAACCTGTGGTTAAGAGAATTGTCCTCCAGGTAACAGGTCTTGTTATGATGTCATCTATTTTGAACATTGTGACTTCGTGGGAACAAAGTGTCTCTGTCATTCTGAAGCTGAACACTTCAAGAGCTGTTCAGAGGACAATGGAGACGTCTCTTCCGTCATGGCAGGAACAGTTATTAGTAAGTGTAGAGGGAAGGAACATTCCTTCTGTTTCTATCAGCCTATGGAGACAGGTCATCAAAGTCTGTTATATAGAGCTTAGTGGAGAACAGGTCATGCAGTCTGTTATATAGAGCAATGGAGACAGGTCATCAAGTGCTGTTATATAGAAGCTATTGGACGACAGGTCATCAGAGACAGGTCATCAGTCAGGTTAATATAGAGCTATGGAGACAGGTCATCAGTCTTATATAGAGCTATGGAGAACAGGGATCAGTCTGTTATATAGAGCTATGGGGACGTCATCAGGAGACAGGATCATCAGTCTGTTATATCGAGCATGGAGACAGGTCATACACCGTCTGTTATATAAGAGCTTAGTGGAAGCACAGGTCATACAGTCTGTTATAATAGAGCTATGGAGACAGGTCAATACACAGTCTTGTTATAATAGAGCTATGGAGACAGACAGTTCATCAGGAGACAGATCAATCAGTCGTTATACAAAAGAGCTATGGAGACAGGTCATCATGTCTGTATATATAGAGCTATAGAGACAGGTCATCAGTCTGTTATCATAGAGCTATGGAGGACACAGGTTATCCAAGTGCTGCTTATATAGAGCTAATGTGATTGGAGACAGGTCATCCAGTGCCTGTGTATATCTAGAGCTACTGGAGACAGGTCATCAACATCTGTTTGTTATGAAGCTATGGAGACAGGTCAATCAGTCTGTCATATAGAGCTATGGAGACAGGTCATCAAGTCTGTTATATAGGAGGAGCACACGGTCATCAAGTCTGTTATATAGAAGCTATGAGACCCAGGTCATCAGTACTGGCTTATAATGAGGAGACAGGTCATACAGTCTGTATACTTAGAGGCTATGGACGACAGGTCATCAAGTCTGTTATTAGAGGCTATGGGAGAACAGGTCATATCAGTCTGCTTCATATAGAGCTATGGAGAAGGTTCATCAGCTGTTATATAGAGCTATGGAGACAGGTCATCAGTCTGTTAATAGAGCTATGGAGACGAGAACACTGTAAGAATCAGTATCAGGTCTGTTATATAGAGCGTATGGAGACAAGGTCATTCAAGTCTCGTATATAGGCTCTGGAGACACGGATCACGTCTTTAGTATAGGAGCATGTGAGACAGGTCACAGTCTGTTATATAGAGCTATGGAGACAGGTCACAAAGTCTGTTATATATGAGCTAAGGAGAACGCGGTCATCCAGTCGTTATAGTAGAGCTATGGAGGACAGGTCATCAGTCTGTTATATAGAAGCCTATGGACCGACAGGTCATCAGTCTGATTATATACGAGCCTAACGGTCTCGGATAGAGCCAGGAGAGGTCATCAGTCTATTATATAGAGCTCTGGCAGACAGGTCATCAGTCTGTTATATAGAAGCTATGGAAAACATGGTTCATCAGGAAGTCATCAGTGCTTTATATAAAGAGCTATGGAGACAGGCATCAGTCTGTTATATAGAGCTTATGGAGGACAAGGGGTCCATCAGGGAATCATCGTCTTATATAGAGCTATGGAGACAGGTCATCAGTCTGTTATTAATAGAAGGCTATGAGACAAGGTCATCAGTCTGTTATATGAGAGCTATGGGAGACAGGTCATCAGTCTGTTATATAGAGCTATGGAAGACAGGTCATCAGTCTGTTATATATAGAGCTATTGGAGACAGGTCATCAGTCTGTTATATAGAGCCTATGGAGACACAGTCATCCCAAGTCTTTATATAGAGGAGACAGGTCATGCTCTGTTATATAGAGCTATGGAGACAGTGTCATCAGTCTGTTATATAGCTAGGAAGACAGGTCATCAGTCTGTTATATAAGAGCTATGGAGACAGGTCATCAGTCTGTTATGATGTAAGCTATGGAGACAGGTGATCATCATGTCTGTTATATAGAGCTATGGAGACGGTCATTACTGCGTTATATAGAGTATGGAGACAGGTCATCAGTCTGGATTATATAAAGAGATATGGAGACAGTCATCAGTCTGTTATATAGAGCTATGGAGAGAGGAGTCATCAGTCTGTATATAGAGCTTATGGAGACAGGTCATCACTGTTATTATAGAGGCTATGGAGAAACAGGTCATCAGTCTGTTATATAAGAGCTATGGAGACAGGTATCAGTCCTTATATAGAGCTTAGAGACGAGGTCAGTCTGTTATACTGAGCTATGGAACAGTCATCATTGGAGACAGGTCATCAGTCTGTTATATAGAGCTATGAGACAGGTCACTCAGTCTTTATATAGAGCTAAAATGGAGACACGGTCACCAACGTCTGTTAAGTATGAGCTATGAGAACAGGTCATCAGCTTGTTATATAGAGCTAATGGAGACAGGTTCAGTCTGTTTATATAGAGCTATGGAGACAGTCATCAGTCTGATTATAGAGGCATGGAGACAGGTCATCAGTCTGTTATATAGAGCTATGGAGACAGGTCATCAGTCTGTATAAAGAGCTATGGAGCTAGTCATCAGTCTGTATATAAGCTCTGGAGACAGGTCATCAGTCTGTTAGTATAGAGCCTTATGGAGACAGGCTCATCAGTTCTGTTATATAGAGCTCGGAGGAGCATAGGGCAGGTCATCAGTCTGTTTATAGAGCTATGTGAGGGCAGGTCATCAGTCTGTTATATAGAGCTATGGAGACAGGTCATCAGTCTGTTATATAGGAGACTATGGAGATCAGGTCATCAGTCTGTTATATAGAGCTATGGAGACAGGTCATCAGCCTGTTATATAGAGCTATGAGAGACAGGTCATCAGTCTGTTATATAGAAGCTATGGCAGAGACAGGTCATCAGTCTGTTTATTAGAGCTATGGAGACAGTCATCAGTCTGTTATATAGAGCTATGGAGACAGGTCATCAGTCTGTATATAGAGCTATGGAGACAGGTCATCAGTCTGTTAGATAGAGTAATGGAGAGGTATGCAGGAGACAGGTCATGCAGTCTGTTATATAGAGCTATGGAGACAGGTCAATCAGTACATGGTTATAAATAGAGCTATGGAGACAGGTCATCAGTCTGGTATAAATAGGAGCTCTGGAGAAAACAGGTCTCAAAAGGAAAGCGAGGGCTGGTAGATCATCAACGTCTGTGTATATCTAGAGCATACTGGAGACCAGAGGCACTCAGCTCTGTTATAGTAACCGGCCGAGATGTGCCCGTGCTACCGCGAGAGCTCACTGAGAGACAGGTCATTCAAGTCCTGTTAATAGAGCTCCTGCCCGAGCCAGGCTCGTTATCCAGCGAGACAGGTCATCAGATCTGTTATATTATGAGCTATTGGAGACAGTGTACCGGAGACACCGGTCATCCAGCTCTGTTCATATATGAGCAATGGAGAACAGGTCATCAGTCTT
>NW_019951316.1:3168-6149 GCF_002910315.2 Salvelinus sp. IW2-2015 | reverse complement strand
TCAGCTGTGTAGTGTGTGGTGTTTGTGTGTGTGTGGTGCTGTGTGTGTGTGTGATGTGGTGTGTGTGTGTGTGTGTGTGCATTCAAGTGTGTGTGTGTGTTGTGTGTGTGTGTTGTGCGTGTGTGTGTGTGTGTGTGTGTGTGTGTGTGTGTGTATGTTTGTGTGTCAGTGGGCACCATTCCGAGTGCTTTGGTTGTGAGTATGTTTGGTGTATTGTTTGTCGTGTATGTATTGGTATGTGTGTGTGAGTGCTCGCTATTGTGTGTGGTGTTTTGTTGTGTGTATGTGTGTGTGTGTGTGTGTGTCGCTCGTGTCGTGTGTGTGTGTGTGTGTGTATGTGTGTGACTCAAAGCTTCTACCGAAGATGCCGTTCTATCTCGGTCGGAAGACAGAGAACTGTGGGAGAAGTCTGGAACATATCACAAGTAACAAGTCGTCTGGACTTAACATGCCCTCTGCCTGGAGAGACGGATGGAGGTGGAGAGGGGGACATGTGAGGTGGAGATGGGAGGAGAGATTGCGGATGGAGGTGGAGAGGAGGATGGAATGGTGGAGAGGGGGATGGAGGGTGGAGAAGGAGATGGAGGTATGGAGAGGGGATGGAGAGGAGGGATGGAGGTGCGAGAGGGGGAGGAGGATGGAGAGGATGGAGAGAGGGGATGGAGGTGGGAGAGGATGGAGGTGGAAAAAAGGGGGGATGGAGAGAGGGATGGAGGTGGAGAGGGGGATGGAGGTGGAGAGGGGGAATGGAGGTGGAGTACGGGGATGGAAGGTGGAGGGGGTGGAGTGGAGGGGGGAATGGAGTTAGGAGGGATGGAGTGGAGAGAGAGGGATGGAGAGAGGATGGAGGTGGAGAGGGGGTATGGAAGGTGGAAGAGGTGAAGAGGGGATGGGAGGTGGTATGGATGGAGAGGAGGAGAGGGATGGATGGGAGAGAGGGATGGAGGTCAGAGTGAAGAGGTGGATGAATGTGTGGAGAGGAGATGAAGGGGAGAGGAGGATGGGGTGGAGAGGCGGAATGAGTGGAGAGGTGAAGAGGGCGAATGGGAGAGGTGGAGAGGTGAAGAGGGGGATGGAGGTGGAGAGGGGATGGAGAGAGGGATGGAGGTGGGGAGATGAGGAGAGAAGAGAAGAGAGTGTCAGTCGAAAGGCTGTTGGGTAGTCCAGAACTATGGGCGACTGATCTGGAGTCAGCTGACAGAGAAGACACAATACAATACATTAACAGGGTTAGTGTAAAGGCTGATCTGGAGTCAGTTCCTAATGCACAGCAGTAGTTAGATAAATGTGTAGAAGAATCCTTAAAGCTTGACTGCACTTCATGATTAGGTCTCGTTTTACATTTGGTTTATTAAGAAATGATAGTGGCCCGGACTGGATTCTAATGAGAGTTTGTTTAGGGGGTGTGGTTTAGGGTGTGTGGTTTATGTGTGTTCGCAGGTGGGAAGAGTTAGACCAATTATTTTGGCAAATTAGCGTCACCCGGCTGATGTGCGACCGTGGCAAAGTCCCTTAAACTTTGGACAGCTTATCTCCGGGGATAGTGAATAAATTACACAATGTAAATGAGACAATATTTTCATGTTGCACACCTTGTAGTTCTCATTAAATGCTTTCAATATTTATATATACACATTTCAAAAATGTTTAGACTAGTGGAATTCTAACATATTGTCTCATGTACGTTGTGCAATTTACTGATGGTCCCTAACTAGTCCCATAGAGATATCCAGAGTCAACCCACATTCACCACAGGCCTTAGGATCGGGGTGCGTGCAGCTACAGTCCAAATTGATGATGACCTCTGTGCTCTCAGCTGTGGGCAGCATTGAAGTGAACCAAACATTCATTTTGCTTTGTAAAGCAGTCACCACCACAAATCTCACAAAACTCCCATTTTGGACCAGACTGACTTTATGACCAAAATGATCCCATTTACACTTTTTAGTCAATTTTGACACTAGAAGAAACCAGATAGGGCTGTTTTCTAAATGAGAAGTAGATTTTTAGAGGCAGTTGCTCTTTACCAGTCAGTTCACCAGTTCTACCATCAGGGGGCAGCATAGGACAATAACACACACACACACAGGCCTGCTAAGACTGGCCAACAGTTACCAGGGCAACACACTATGTTGCCAAGGCACTGGTGTGTGTGTGTGTGTGTGTGTGTGTGTGTTGTAGTGTGCTAGGAGAAATGGACGACAGAAGTCAAATGACACGGACAGAACCCCCTGGTTACGAGGAGAAACAGAAGTTGACCTTTGAACCTGACTGTGCATAGCTAGCTCTCAGCAGTTCACATGCTGCTGCCCCTGAAAAAACCAACATCAGATAAACAGTACTGATCTAGGAGCAGTTTTGACCTTTTAAAATTATAATGAATTTAACATTACAGGGGGGGGGGGGGGGGACCTGATCCTAGATCAGCACTAACATGCATGTATTGTTTATCAATAAAAGATGGCGGTATAGACGACTCTGGTAAATGAAGCATTATGGGTGAGTCGTGATGGATATCTGTGATTGATTGAGTACCCTGTTGGTACCAGACCACAGTGTTTCCAGCCGTCTCCACTCGCTTCTTGGTCAGAGAACATCTTGAGAATGCTGAGAGACACACGGAGGGAGAGACGGAAGACAGGGTTGTTCAAGGACATTGTTTGTTTTGGCCAGCAAGAATAAGATTTTGTTCATGGCTAATAAAGCATTTTAAAAATGAATTGAATTTGAGAGAGACAGCTAGGGAGCGGAGAGACGAGAGAGAGAGACGCAGGGAGAGAGAGAGAGAGAACGCAGGAGAGAGAGAGAGGAGAGACGCAGGGAGACAGAGAGAGAAGAGACCGCCGCAGGAGGAAGAGAGAAAGAGAAGACACAGGAAGAACAGAAGAGAGAGACTGGTTCAAGGGGAGAGAGAGAGAGAGTACGCAGGGAGAGAAGAGAGAGAGAGACGCAGGCGCTGGCAAAGGGACGTATAATTATGA
>NW_019951316.1:0-2602 GCF_002910315.2 Salvelinus sp. IW2-2015 | reverse complement strand
TGTTATCTTACACTTTCAAACTAAATTGGGTGTAATAATGATGTTGACCTAACCATGTCTCATTTAGTTTGGAAACCAACCATTACATTGGCTAGTTACACACAGAGAGAGAGAGACAGAGACAGGGAGACAGAGAGACAGGGAGACAGAGAGAGACGCAGGGAGAGAGAGAGAGAGATAGACGCAGGGAGAGAGAGAGAGAGATGCAGGGAGGGACGCAGGGAGAGAGAGAGACGCAGGGAGAGACAGGGAGAGGCAGGGAGAGAGAGAGTGAGAGAGACGCAGGGAGAGAGAAAGAGAGGGACGCAGGGAGAGAGAAAGAGGGAGAGCAACAGAGAGAGAAATTGAAACTGAGTTCCGTCAGGAACAGCAGAAATGTCTCACTTCTTCACTGGAATCTTTCCATCTTGATTCACCTGCAACTTTAACTTGGTGTACCTGAGAGAGACAGAGAGAGAGAGACAGACAGAGAGACAGAGAGAGAGAGAGAGGAGACAGAGAGGAGACAGAGAGAGAAAGAGGAGAGAGAGAGAGGAGAGAGAGAGAGAGAGAGAGAGAGAGGGGGGAGAGAGAAAGGGAGAAATCATCAAATAACTTGCACTGTGGGTAGAATACTGTATGAATGAGATACACACACACGACTTACGCTTTGAGGAGGAAGGTGTTGCGAGATGCATTCTGGGACAGAATGTTTGTGGCTAGTTTAAAGAGCTCCTCTGTCCACACCTGAACACACACACAGTTAACAATGATTCATAAAAACAGCGATACACACACGATCAGCTATTACAATCATAACTGTATTACCGTCACACACACACACACAACATCATAACATAAAGGTAGTGTTCCAAATGTAACTTTATTCCCTATATAGTGCACTACTTCAGACAAGGGCCTATGGTTAGTAGTGCACTATATAGGAAATAGGGTGCAATTTGGGACATAGACAGAAGGGGAGAACAGAGAGAGGGACAGAGACAGAGAGAAGGATAGTTTTTTGTTTCAATGGTCAAGGAAGGCGTGGGTGAGAGATGAGGGGAAGAGAGAGATGAAGAGAGAGATGAGAGGGGAGGAGAGAGATGAGGAGGGATGAGAGGAGGGGAGAGATGAGGAAAGGGGAGGAGAGAGAGAAAGAGAGAGAGAGAGAGAAAGAGAGAGAGATTCCCATGGTAACCTTAGCGGTGTCTTCCTGCATGGCCTGGAAGTTGAGGAAGGATACGTTGACCAGATCGTTGCCGTGGACGACCGTTACCAGCTTCCCCTCCACGGCAACGCCGCCCTCGCCTGGTGTACCCAATCCCAGCACCTCTCTGACACGCGCATCCTACAGGAGAGAACATACAACACGTTAACAACACGTAAACAACATACACACAGACTTTAACCAACCGCAGCAACTCTCTAAAAAAGTTGATGTCAATCCACCGAGGCTTCCATTTTGTCTCATTCATCTCCTCTCCCCTGTAACTATTCCCCAGGTTGTTGCTGTAAATGAGAATGTGTTCTCAGTCAACTTACCTGGTCAAATAAAGGGTTAAATAAAAAATACAATAAAATACAATTTTTAAAAGGACAATGTCGGAGTTTAATTCAATAAAAGAAAACTTTTGAAATGGAGAGTTGAAAATAAAGAGAAGGGAGGGCCAGAAAATGGTTGTGAACTCTGAACTCTGTAGGTTATAACCTCTCACATAGCCTTAATATTACCTCCTGAATGTAGTTTTTATAACCTCATCACATAGCTTCTAAATGATGTAACCGTCTGACTGTAAGGAAGTTAGTAACTCTCACATAGCCTAATATACCCCTGACTGTAGGTTTAGTAACCGTCAATAGCTGTAATATACTCCTGACTGTAGGGTTATAGACCTGCACATAGCTTAAATATAGTGTTACTCGGACTGTAGGGTATAACTCTCACATAGCTTAATATTCCTCCTGACTGTAGGTTATAACCTCTCACATAGCCCTTAAATCACATCCTGATCTGGTAGTTTAATAACTTCACATAGCCTATATATTACCTCTGACTGTAGGTTTATAACCCTCTCCATAGCTTAATTATTAGCCTCCTGCCTGTAGGTTATAGACTCTCACAAGCTTAATATACCTCCTTGACTGTAGGTTATAAACCTCTCACATGCTTAATATACCTCCTGACTGGAGGTATAACTCTCACATAGCCTTAATATACCTCGTGTAGTTTATACCCGTCACATAGCTATATTACCTTGACTGTAGGTTGAATAAGCATCAAACGATACGCCTTACTATTACCTTCCTGACTGTAGGTATAACTGCTTGCAGCAGCCTTAATATTACCTCCTGATGTAGGTTATACCTCTCATAGCCTTATATTACATCCTGACGTAAGGTTATGACTCTCACATAGCCTGATATTACGCTCCTGAACTGTAGGGTTATAACCTCTCAACCTAGCTTGAATATACCTCCTGACTGTAGGGATTTTAACCTCTCAGCATAGCCTGTATATTACCTCTGCTGTAGGCTAAACCTCGCACAAGCCTAATATTACTCCTATGTAGGTTATAACAGGTCACTAGCTAATATGTACTCCTGACTGGTAGGTATAAACTCT
>NW_019951315.1:0-6150 GCF_002910315.2 Salvelinus sp. IW2-2015 | reverse complement strand
ACTCATCTGATGGAGACAATCATTTTCTTAAGATTAGGAACGTCAGCGCTCATGATAGTGGAATATACACCTGCAGGGCCATCAATGTGGTTGGGGAAACTCTTTGCCGGGCATCTCTTCTTGTGTTGAATCCTAAAAGCTTTATAGGAAAAACAAGAGGGAGAGAATTGACAGCTGTGTCTCTTGGTAGTGCTAAAGTTCAGCCTCAAAAGTTTGACTTGGTTGTTGGGACTGAATTTGACGGTGAGCAGGCATCAGAAATAGAGCTGGAATTTGAATTTGAGCAGGAAGCTGATGAATCACAAAAGGCTGTTAGACTTGTAGCCATGACGAACAATGAGATGAGCGAGCAGGGACAGAAATATGTCAGTATCAACTTTGGCGTTTTCGCAGAGCCCGCCAAAGATGATAAAATAGTTTTCAAAGGAAAGTCATCAGAATTGTGTAGTTTCCGGTTTCAAATGACTGAAACTCCACCAAAATGCATTATTCCTTTGACAAACATCACTGCAGCAGTAGGAACTCCAGTGGTCCTCCAGTGTTTAGTGAATGGTAAGCCTCATCCCACCGCTGAATGGTACAAAGATGGCGATCCAGTGAAAGACACTCGGTACATGATCCAAGAGAAAGCATCTGGACATTTTAATTTGATCATCACAAATGTCACCCAAAAGGATGCCGGAGAGTACAAGTGTCTTATCCAAAACAAATCTGGATATACTGAAACAACTGGTTTGTTGAACGTGTTCTAACCTCTTCATGTCATTTGTTTTCATGTTGACGTTGAACTCAATTAAAATGTTTTTACTGTATGTAAGAAAAGTAGCTTTTATTCATTATAATGTGACACTTGTGAAAAATGTTCTGAAATTAAGTGTAGATCCTATTTATTGTGTATAGTGTGTAGTCACTTCACACATCAGAATGATTATACATGTTATAATCATGTTTGGTGAAGGGGAATGTTTGCTTTTCAAAACAGTTTTTCAAAAAGTTATTGCATATTGTTTTATTTAAGGTGACAAAATGCGTATGAATACTTACCACCCATGTGTAATCAAAACATTGTTATCAAGGCATTCGTGTTAGGCCCATATTAAGATCTTGTATCAAAATGTCCAATGTTTTAATTAGCCAAATATTTCAAATTAATCATCTACGTATGCATCCATGATAACTCAGTGTTGTTAGCATGATAGAGTATATGTTATTATATATGGCGTAGTGCTTAGAATCACTGATGTGGAGAGTTTAGTTAGATTTATTTATCTTTTGATGAATGAATGATTTTGAAAACAATCTGGTACACAACAAAAACATTTATCGAACACAATTCAAATGTATTGTAGAGTATATTTTTTCATTAGGACCACAATGTAAAATTTCACCATTCAAAATAAAACCTTGGGGTTGGCTGTAAAATCATATTTTTTAAAAGGTTCATTATATACAAACTGTGTGTGCTGTAAATACATGTATGATTCACTGTATATTTAAGAGGCAATTGTATTCTTAATGAATACTATATATTTGGGGTTATAAAATATTCACAAATTTGACTGATCTGAATGAACAAGCAATGTATTCATTTGGAAATGGGAGTAATTGAAATACATTATTTATTTGTACAGAAATCACTTCAGTTTGTCTCTAACAGTTTTTATTTATGTATAAATAAAGGAGGTATATGCTGATGTAAATTATTGTATGGTGTTGTCTTGATATCACCCTTTATGCTTATGCAACGGACACACAATTGACCAGCATGACCCTTTCTTTTATGGAAACTTTATCTCAATCTAACTCATTATTTTTTGCTCAGAATATTCTAGCTCGACTGTGACAACAGTGGAAGAAGAACAAGAATTCTACACTTCTGGCCTTAAGTTACCTCACAAAACAAACGCTATTCAAGTACTTTAGAGAAAAAAGAAAAAAAAAGCCTATCTTTTTGACCCAACTCTCACCAGCAGCTGTCAATGTTGGAGAGGCAGCTAGATTTACTATCACAGTATCTGGCCTTCCAAAGGTACTACTTACCTGGAGGTGAGAAAGAGAGCTTCAACTACAGCTGAGCAATGGGTTGAAACATTTTTCAAAGCCACTGGCCAACCACCTAATTTCACTAGCCAAATCAAACCTATAAAATTCCAAGAGGGAGGTGAGGCTTACTTTAAGTATAAAGTAACCGGTGAACCAATTCCAGATGTGCAGTGGTTTAAAAGTGCTCATCAAATTCAGTGTGGTAAGTCTTGCATTATAGTGAACAACCCAGATGGCTCTGGCTTCATCAGCATGAAGGGCATCCAACAGCAGGACAGTGGTCTCTACACATGTAAGGCTTCCAACCCATCTGGGGAGGCCTCTTGTAGTGCTGATCTAATTGTGTTTAAAGAGTCTGTCTCTGTATCTCAGCATAAGGAACACATGGTTGTTCAAAAAGGTTATAAAGTATCCATGTCAGCTGAACAAGCTACAGAGTCCCACTTGTACGAGGTCAAACTTCCTGGAGAGGCCAGGGCCAGCATTCAGGCAGGACATCAGATGGTGTACACCATTGGCACAGAGGACAGCCACGTTGTAAAAACCCTTAGAGAGTTGGATAACTCAGCGGCTACGTTCCAAAAAGAGAAGGTCACCCATCAGGCTGCAGTTCTGCAGTCACATGAGGTACAAGAGAGAGTGTCTGTGCGTGTCACCCTTCCACTTCAAGTTTCAGTAGTTCCTAGGAAACAGCTCCGTACAACTGCCTTTCATACATCTGCTGTTCAGGAGAACCCAAAGCTCACAAACCAGCACTGTGACCGTATCCAAAGCCCAGAAGTCATAGAGCTTCTATCTTCAAAAGAGAAGCATTCAAAATTAATGTCTGCCTCTTCTGAGGAGATAACCACCTTGGCGAGTGTAAGCACGGAGATATCAGGTGACAGGAATGCAGATAAAGTAAAGCCAACCTCCGAGCCAAAACATCTTGTCAGTAGTCATCAAGTTGAATCCCAACTGTCAATTTTAAAAGAACGATCACAAGAAATTCTCAAGCCAAAGGAGGAGAAAAGTAATAAAGTCAAAGAAGGCGTTAAGATATTGTATTCCGCTATGTCAACTGAAAAACAGATGATTCCTGAGGGACATACAACAGATGTGCCCTCTGCTGATTCTGCTCTTCAATCTTCAGTGACAAAAGGATTGTTCAAACCAATTCTCGCCTTGGTTTCGGAGACTAAACAAGCATTATCAAAAGAGACTAAATTCACCATGCAGAGACCGGATGCAGAGAAGGCTCTCCTTCGTAAGGATTACATTATGAAATCTGCGCTGATAGCTGAGGAGAAGCAGATGTTACAAGCGGACCACACAGAACAAGTGCAGAGTTTAGAAAGTGCTATCTCAGTATATTCATTTGGAGATAATCAGAGATCAGGATATCCTACCATCCGAGGAACCCTTTACTTGGGAGAAACCAGCTGTAGAACAAGCAGGTGCCAGGAAAAGCCCTACTCTTTTACAAACAGTAACCCACAATGAACGGAGATCTGTAACTTGCGAAGATACCACTGAGTTTGAGGCCAAGAGAGACACAATGACCATTCAGCCCCAAAAACAAACCCCTACCCCATTACATCTTCAATCAGTTCATCCAGAAGGTGCCTTAACCAAAGAGGGAATTATTACCATTGAAAATCCAGACCAACAGACAGCAACACAGAAGCAGGAGAAAGATAGAAAACATGCAGCAACCTCAGAGGAAAGAAGGGAGCTTAGCGCAGATTATTCCAAAGATCTTGATGTGTCCGTGACAGGAGTTCAGTCAGAGCTTAGAACAGAACCCAGACCACAGAACATTCTTCAGGTCACTTCACAGCCCATGCAGCTACCCAAAGAAACACCATTTACTAGTGATGTCAAACAGCACCGTGCATTAATCCAAAAAGAAGATTGTTGGAACATCATACATCATACAAGTTTGGCAGATAGTCAAGCATTAGAGGAAGGACATACTGTGAGTTTAACAGCTGTTGACAAATGTACATGCAAAACCAAAATAGAGCCTACAGTACCTATTGAGCCCATACAAATAGTGAAGAATGAGATCGCAACTGAGAGTAGTGCACTTCTGGAAGCTACAGATCAAGATTTTGCCATCCTTAGACAGGATGGCAAAAGTCAGTCAATAACGATGGATGAAAAGTGTATGTTGATCGGTGAAATGTCCCAACAAATAACCAAATCAGAGTCGACAACAGTGAGTGTTAAAACTCAGCCCAAAATGACTGTTTTCATCTCAGAGTCTGGAGAAAGTCAAATTCTTCCAAAGGAGCTCACATGTGTTATTCGGTTTCAAAAACCAACGAGTTTGGACATCAGACATCAGTTGAAAGATGCACTTCAGTCTGCTGTAGCTCTTGATCAGCCACTTATACTAGCAGATGTTGTTGGAAGTTTGGAGGCTAATAAGGTACAGGAAGTGAAGGTACGCAAGGAACCGAAACATGCAATGTTCACTTATCTTATCACAACATCAGGTGCCCCTATGGAAATAACAATTGTTTTTGAAGGTCAATACCCCCAGACTGCAGATCTAAGGACTGAACTCCAGGCAGCTTTCTACTCAATTGTCTATCGCGAGCAGCATGTTCTTACATCTGACCAACCCGGCACAATGCAAATCAACAAGCCCCAAAGACTACAGGTTAGCAGTGCAGCTTCCAAAGAAATGCTGTCATCGGTAGTGGAGACTGTCAAAGTAGCAGAGAGTGTAGTTGATTTTTCATCACCTAAAGCTCAGGCTGCTGCACGAAAGGAACGTAGTGTGGTGCAAGAGTCCAAGGTAACTCAATCCAAATTGGGTGCTCCAGCAAAGAAAGTTACTACAGAATTACATGCTGAGTTTGAACAGTCAGTACAGGTGGCCAGACTGGTGGATAGAATGACTGACTGTGACTGTATGACTGTAAACGCTTATGAAAGAGACGTAGGTATGACTGATATCACCACTGACATGCCCATGACATCCATTCCAACTGAACAGTCTTTAGATGTACTCATTCAAAAAGAACACAGGAAGGAATTTATTTCAGAAGAGGTCAGAAAATATGATCCTCCAGAAAAGTTAAAAGATTATCCAGATATTGACACTTTTCTGGAGGACATTGCCACAGAGGAGCATTGTAAGGTTACATACGCTGTGACAGTAAAGTATGTTACAAAAGTTGATTGGATTTTCAATGGACAAATAATTAAATCAGGCAAAGAGTTCAAGTGTTCAAAAGAACATGACACATACACACTTACAATCATGAAAATTGTCAAGGAGAAGCACGAAGTAGAGTATTTATTTGAGGCTGTGAATGAAGCTGGAAAGACCACAACATCATCAAGACTCACAATTGATTCCAAAGGTTGGATAATGAGGATAGTTTTATTTTTACTCATCACCATACACATAAAGAACTACATTTTTCTAATGTGACATTAAAAAAAATTCTCATCTTGGCAGCAAACTCATACTTTATTTCATATATTGAAATGTATATAATTGTCAGAATGCTTTTACCATACTTTCAATCCACCACTAATTCACCTTAGTATTGTTCTATATCATTATCCACATGCTTATTTATTCTATATCATGCTCAGGTATTTTCACTTTTCATGCTTATAAAAAAAGTTAGCGTCACCCATTAACTATTACATTTCACTCTTGGCCATTCTCCACTTGGCACTGAAAACTTTTTGCATGTTTTCAAGAGCAAATTTGTCATGGTTTCATTATTCATGATGTGATGAAGTCACTTTCCTTCTTCCTCCTCTAACCATTCCACCATTTCTTCACAGTCACTCCTGGAATGCATCCCACCATACCGTTGCATTCCACCATCCCTGTTCCAGCTCTGTGCACTTGTCTACATGTTCATTTTCGCATTATTATCTACCTGTGTACTAATTTACTTTTATTTTTGTGCACATTATAGTGCCACCTGTTTTCAGGTACAAAATCATTCCCCTGGAGATCAATGTTGGCAGCGGAGCCAAGTTCGAATGTGAAATTGAAGATGCACCAAATGTGAACTTCAAATGGTTCAAGTCTGGCACTTCGATCAAAGAGAGTGCAAATTGTCACATTCTCAGTCAGCAACTGACATCTTCATT
>NW_019951314.1:7345-8783 GCF_002910315.2 Salvelinus sp. IW2-2015 | reverse complement strand
TGGGGAAGTTGCTTGGGAAACTTCAACCTTCTCTACTGTGTCTTTGCCGACTGATAGGGACGATTCTTGGGATACTTGGACCTTCTCTACTGTGTATTTGCCCACTGATGGGGAAGTTTCTTGGGAGACTTGGACATTTTCTACTATGTTTTTGCTCACTGATGGGGAACATTCTTGGGAAAATTGTACTTTCTCTACTGTCTCTTTGCTCATTGATGGGGAAATTTCTTGGGAAACGTGAAACTTCTCTACTGTGTCTTTGCTCATTGATGGGGAAGTTTCTTGGGAAACTTGGACCTTCTCCACTGTGTCTTTGCTCACTGATGGGGAAGTCTCTTGGGAAACTTCGACCTTCTCTACTGTGTCTTTGCTCACTGATGGGGAAGTCTCTTGGGAAACTTCGACCTTCTCTACTGTGTCTTTGCCCGCGGATGGGAACGTTTCTTGGGAAACGTGGACCTTCTCTACTGTGTCTTTGCTCACTGGTGGAGAAGTTTCTTGGGAAACTTGGACCTTCTCTACTGTGTTTTTGCCCACCGATAGGGAAATTTCTTGGGAGACTTGTACATTCTTTACTGTGTCTTTGCCCACTGAGAGAGAAGTTTCTTGGGAAACTTGGACCTTCTCTACTGTGTCTTTCCTCATTGATGGGGAAGTTTCTTGGAACAGTCTGCCTGACTTGGAGTTGCTTGGTCTGATTTTATGGCTGAAGGATCCAAACGCCCCACCCAGCAGAGATAGAGCAAGGTCTGCCTGTTTGACTGCTGGGTTAATATCTGTGTTACTGTTGGGTCTGGAAATGGCTGCCTCTACTGAACCAGGGCTCTGGTCTGAGACAGTCTGTGGTTTACCCCCTGGTGGTGAGACACGCCCAGGGCTTTCCATGGACGAGGAAGCCTGTCTTATGTCTGATTGGTGTGTTGAGCTGTCCGTTGATGTTGTTGGCCTATCGGAGGCTGCAGCAGCCTGTGGTCTCACCTCTGTGAGTGGTATGTTTGAGAGGGACGCCCTCAGACTCACACTCTGGCTCTGGTGTCTCACCTCCTCTGACAGGGCATTCAGAGTCACACAGGTTGGCATTCCAGAGGATAGGAACATGGAGTCATTGTTGTTGTTTTCCTGCTCCTCCTTGTTTTCCGGGTGACTCTGCAGGTTGCTGACATCATCCTCTGGGAATTGGGAGCTTCCGTCCTCTCCTCCCCCTGCCTCTGATATCTCCTCGATGGACCTCCAGCTGGACAGGTTGGACTCTGGCACTCCCTCTCCCACAAGCTCAACATCTGCCATCTTGTCTGGCCGACCACACAGGCTGTTGTTGTCTTCTTCGTCCCCCATTATATCATCCACCTCATCCTCGTCTGTGCCGACATTGGGCAGCCCGGAGAGTGTCTGTCGAATCGTCTGTCCAATTGTCTGTCCAACAGCATGCCCTTCCACC
>NW_019951314.1:0-6151 GCF_002910315.2 Salvelinus sp. IW2-2015 | reverse complement strand
CTCTTTCGGGTACGAGCAGAGGGCCCCCTTGTTCAGGTCATTGGTGGCAGTGGTCCCTTCAAGGACCTGATGGGAGTCCACACCTTCAGCGCTGCTGTCCTCATTCTTCTGGTCCAGTTCCAGCACTGACACCAGAAGGGTTTTGGACCGATTGAAGCCGCGCACCCCAAACACACGTGGAGGGGCTTACGGGGCTCAGAGTTCTTCTGTTTAGGCCGGTGGGTGTCTGACTTAGAGGGGCGTGGCTTAATGAGTAGTTTGAACGAGTCTCTGTCTGTCTCCTCTGTGTGGTCCTCGTCTGAAGTCTCTGTGCTCTGTTCATCCTTCTCTCTCTCCGCACCCCTCTGTTTGTCCTTTCCTCTCTCCCCACCGCTCTGTTTGTCCCTCCCTCTCTCCCCACTGCTCTGTTTGTCCTTCCCTCTCTCCCCACCACTCTGTTTGTCCTTTCCTCTCTCCCCACCGCTCTGTTTGTCCCTCCTCTCTCCCCACTGCTCTGTTTGTCCTTTCTCTCTCCCACCGCTCTGTTTGTCCCTCTCTCCCCACCACTCTGTTTGTCCTTTCCTCTCTCCACCGCTCTGTTTGTCCCTCCCTCTCTCCCCACTGCTCTGTTTGTCCTTTCCTCTCTCCCACCGCTCTGTTGTCCTTTCCTCTCTCCCACCGCTCTGTTTGTCCCTCCTCTTCCCCATGCTCTGTTTGTCTTTCTCTCTCTTTGCACTGCTCCTTTTGTCCTCCTCTTTCACCGTACCAGCCTGTACTTCCTCTGCAGCTGCTTTGGCTTGCCCTGCTTCTGTTGCCAGGCTCACAGGGCTGTTATGGGATGGCAGGGTTGCCAGGGTGACAGGATTGCTGTGGGACGCTGTCTCCTTGATGTGTAGCAGCAGGGTTAGTGTTAGGAGTAGCAACAGGGTTTGGGTAGAGCATGTACCTGGGGTAGTTTTGGGGGTTGAGGCTGTAGCAGGGTTGGTGTTAGTGGTACAGGCCGTAGGAGATTTAGCGTTAGGGGCAAGAGCACTGTTAGTTTAGGGGTAGAGGACCGTAGCAGGGTTCATTCAAGTGTACAGACAGTAGCAGGGTTAGTTTTGGGGGTGAGCAGTAGCATAGTTATTTGTGGGTGTGAGCCTGTAGCAGGGTAGTGTTAGTGGTACAGACTGTAGCAGATTTGCATTTGGGCGCAGGAGCAAAGTTATGTTGGGGTTAGAGAGAGATGCAGGTTGGTTTAGGGTTGACATGGTAGCAGGGAGTCTTGGGTAATCGAGCAGGGTAAGGGGTTGTAGAAGGTTTAGGGTAAAGGTAGAGACAGAAGGGCTCTCCTGAGAAGGAGCGCGGGACAGGAGGGTCAGAGCGACTCTGAGGAGTTCCCCATTTCACTCCCACTGCCCGTGTTTGAGGACTTGGGGTGGGCTGATTCCGCAAGTTGGGCCAGGTGCAAGTGCAGGTTTGTGGTGTGGTGGTTTGGGTCCTGGAGGAATCCTCATGCCGGGCTCTTTGTCTCCTGGGGGATTGATTAGGCTAGGTCTGCTCTGGGACTGGGACAGTTCAGTGCTGTGGGCCTCTGGTCTAGTTTCAGGCTGAGGTTTGGGCTTGGTGTGGTTCTGTGGGTGGTCCTGTGGGTGGCCTGTGGGTGGTCCTGTGGGGGGTCAGCATGTCTCTCTGTGCTGTACAGCCGCTCATCCTCTTCGCCTTATAAGAGGCGGAGTCTAGTGAGTCGTCAGTGTCATCATGAAAAACAGAAGGACTCATCCAGACCTTCATTGAGGAAGTCTCCGACAGTGAATGAAGGAAGGAGGCCGAGTTTCCTCTTCAGCTGGGTCATTTACAGCCTTACCCTCACCCTCCTCCTCCTCTTCCTCAACATCCTCACCCTCCTCTTCATCCACCTCTCCTCTATCGCTATTTCTACCTTAGCCTCCTCTATCTCTACCTTAGCCTCCACTTCTTCCTCATCATCATCATCTTCATCATCATCCCTCACGTCCCCCTCCTCCTCTCCGGCCGCGTATGCATCCACATTGTTCCCTTCGTTCCTGTCATTTCCCTCTCCTCCCTCATTCCCCTCCTCTGTGGGGAAGAGAGTGATCTCCATGGAGTCTGCTTGAAAGAGGAGGCTGGTGTGGAGGGGAAAGTTAAGCAGAGAGGCCGGGATCATCCTCTCCTCTCTCTCCTCCTCCATCTCTCCATCATCACTGTAGGAGCCTGGGAACATCAGGAAGGTACCCATCTCTCCGTATGGACTGGAGTTATCCCCGTCTGACACATCTGGAGAGCAGGTGTCCAGGGTAAGGTTGGGGGAGGCAGGGTTGACACTGGAGGTGTGATGGCTTAGGTTCCCATGTCTGGGTGAAGGGGAAGGAGATGGAGGTCAGCCGTGGGGAGTCTGTTCCACCCTCTGGGTTGGTAATGGGAGGTAAAGTTCCTCAGCCATACAGGCCTGCAGCTCCAGCTCTAGGCCTCTTGCAGCAGGGGACTAGAGTACTGCTGTCCCCAGCTAGAGCATCCTCTGCTGGGCAGAGCGAGCCCTCCGACTCCCCTCCCTCTTCCTGGGAGTCAGTGCTTCTGCCACTGCTGCTCCTCAATGGGGAAGTGTCCTCTGTCACCCAGCGAGGGCGACAGCTACCTCTGAGACTGTCGCTTCCTCACTCCTCCTCCCCCTCACCTCCCCTCTCAGACCTCCTCCTCCTCCAGGATCACAGTCTCTGCTAGACCCTTATAGAGCAGAACCGCCACTCTGCTGCTCCTCCTCCCTTCTCCTCTGCCCCTTCCCCTACTCCTGCTCCCCTATCCTCTCCCACCTCGTCTCCGATTTCGGACAGCGAGCTGACAAGCATGCAGGTGCCTCCTGCACCTCCTCTGCCAGGAGCAGATTGGGGGAGGTGCAGGGGAGGTGGAAGAGGTCCAGCTGCCCCCTCCGCCGTGACGTAGGAGCCAGAGGGGAGGTGAGAGGGGAGCACAGGTCCCGCTGTCCGAGGGGGAGTTTTGTGAGAGGGGAGAGGCTGGAGAGCCAGGGTAAGAGCGATGTTTGAGGTGTAAGGGCGAGCAGCCATCTTGATGGGGGTGGAGGGGGCGGTAATAGTACAGGCAGGATCCAGGGATGAGGGACGCCCACTCCAGAGGGTCCACGGCATAGGCCGGCTCAGTGAAGGATAGGATAGCAGGGGGATAGGCTGGCTCGGACAGGGAGGCATGGCATACATGGCACATACAAAAGGCATTTCACATAGGGAGAACAGCCCTGCCTCCCAAAGGGCTTAAGCTGCCCGTCAAACTAACATCCACTGTGACTGGCTCTGAGGAGGGAGGGGAGGACGGGATGAGGGGGTTAGGAGAGGGGTGAGGAGAGGGCTAATGGGCAGGACAAGGGATTCTCTCCTGCTTTGCTCCATCTTGGGTCAGAGGTGAATTGTCTCTCTCCTGCCCTGTGTCCAGTTGGGCCTTTTCCCCGACTCGGCCTGTGGTTCTGAGGGATGGTTAGGGATCTCCAAGACTTGGCCTCCGGGCAGGGTATCACCTGGCTGCTCTGCACGCAAGGGCACTCCCTGTCAGGGTCTTCTTGGTCTTGAGCAGGCTCCTGGCCCATCACCACCCGTGTGTCCATGTTCTCTGGGCTCCTTGTAGTCAACTCTCACCTCTGAGCCCATCCAGGACCTGGAGAACATAATGAGAACATTGGATGAACATTGGAAAAACATAAAGAGAAGAGGAGAACATTGGTAAACATACACACACACACTTGATTCTCTCCATCTTCACAGGTGTCCGGCTGCGCGACGGCTGTCTCACAGGTGTGTTCACGTGTGGATCCTCCAACGGTTCCGGCTAAGCTGGGAGTCCACTGGCATATCTCGGAGCGCTATTACTTTGCATGCGCCCTGGCAAGACGGTCGGCAACAATTCAGCCACCGGAGTGCGTCACGCGGGAGGCTCGCAGGAGGAGCGGGCGTCGGCCCATGGGACCAGCCTGCAGGCGCATAACACACCGTGAAGAAGGAGTGCATGAGATAATTGATCCAGCGAGGGTCTCAGGAAGGGAGTGCTGCCTGGGGGAGGCGACAAGAGCCGCCAGTGTTTCAACTATGCGGAGCTGTTCTTGTATGGTGGAGGTGGCCATGTCTTGGGGGTATTGATAGGTGGTTGGAGGTCTCGACGCTCACTTGTCAAGCGGAGCTTCGACATGTCAGTGGACATTTAGGCCATGTCTGATTCATCATGATCGTGAATGACGTCGCAGTGACAGTAAGTCGAGATAGTAGAAGCTGTCATTATTTCTTGATGATGATTGTAATGATATATCAGTCTCATGACTGATAGCTAGGAATCACTGCATAGCTTGAATCGACACATACAAGCAAAAGAGCCTAACCCCAGCAACATCCCTGTCTCRTCCTGCCCTGAGAGCTCACCTGACCTGGCTGACAACCTGTCCCTGACCCCTGACATCTGCCCATGTGACCCCGCCCAGGAGAACCTGAGGGAGAACACCCTGAGCACTGAGGACGGGGGCCCTGGGGCCCTGGGCTCCCCTCACACACCCCTGGCTGTCTCTCCCAAGAGGGAGAACTCAGAGACAGACGCAGGAGAGAGGAGGGGGGATGTGGGCTGGAGGGCTGATAAGAGGGGGTTAGGAGCAGGGGCTGGGGCCTGGGGGGCAGGGGAGGCCCAATCTCTTTCTCTGGGGCAGGCCTGTGGGTTGGAGGCACAGAACCTGTTACTGTGTGAGGTGGAAGGGCATGCTGTTGGACAGACAATTGGACAGACGATTCGACAGACACTCTCCGGGCTGCCCAATGTCGGCACAGACGAGGATGAGGTGGATGATATAATGGGGGACGAAGAAGACAACAACAGCCTGTGTGGTCGGCCAGACAAGATGGCAGATGTTGAGCTTGTGGGAGAGGGAGTGCCAGAGTCCAACCTGTCCAGCTGGAGGTCCATCGAGGAGATATCAGAGGCAGGGGGAGGAGAGGACGGAAGCTCCCAATTCCCAGAGGATGATGTCAGCAACCTGCAGAGTCACCCGGAAAACAAGGAGGAGCAGGAAAACAACAACAATGACTCCATGTTCCTATCCTCTGGAATGCCAACCTGTGTGACTCTGAATGCCCTGTCAGAGGAGGTGAGACACCAGAGCCAGAGTGTGAGTCTGAGGGCGTCCCTCTCAAACATACCACTCACAGAGGTGAGACCACAGGCTGCTGCAGCCTCCGATAGGCCAACAACATCAACGGACAGCTCAACACACCAATCAGACATAAGACAGGCTTCCTCGTCCATGGAAAGCCCTGGGCGTGTCTCACCACCAGGGGGTAAACCACAGACTGTCTCAGACCAGAGCCCTGGTTCAGTAGAGGCAGCCATTTCCAGACCCAACAGTAACACAGATATTAACCCAGCAGTCAAACAGGCAGACCTTGCTCTATCTCTGCTGGGTGGGGCGTTTGGATCCTTCAGCCATAAAATCAGACCAAGCAACTCCAAGTCAGGCAGACTGTTCCAAGAAACTTCCCCATCAATGAGGAAAGACACAGTAGAGAAGGTCCAAGTTTCCCAAGAAACTTCTCTCTCAGTGGGCAAAGACACAGTAAAGAATGTACAAGTCTCCCAAGAAATTTCCCTATCGGTGGGCAAAAACACAGTAGAGAAGGTCCAAGTTTCCCAAGAAACTTCTCCACCAGTGAGCAAAGACACAGTAGAGAAGGTCCACGTTTCCCAAGAAACGTTCCCATCCGCGGGCAAAGACACAGTAGAGAAGGTCGAAGTTTCCCAAGAGACTTCCCCATCAGTGAGCAAAGACACAGTAGAGAAGGTCGAAGTTTCCCAAGAGACTTCCCCATCAGTGAGCAAAGACACAGTGGAGAAGGTCCAAGTTTCCCAAGAAACTTCCCCATCAATGAGCAAAGACACAGTAGAGAAGTTTCACGTTTCCCAAGAAATTTCCCCATCAATGAGCAAAGAGACAGTAGAGAAAGTACAATTTTCCCAAGAATGTTCCCCATCAGTGAGCAAAAACATAGTAGAAAATGTCCAAGTCTCCCAAGAAACTTCCCCATCAGTGGGCAAATACACAGTAGAGAAGGTCCAAGTATCCCAAGAATCGTCCCTATCAGTCGGCAAAGACACAGTAGAGAAGGTTGAAGTTTCCCAAGCAACTTCCCCA
>NW_019951313.1:0-6153 GCF_002910315.2 Salvelinus sp. IW2-2015 | reverse complement strand
ATTCTGTGGCCATCCACCAGACAGAGTTAATCGATGCGTTCCTTGTTGGTTGTGAGTGAGTGCCAGATAGATAACTTTTGGTTTGAAGTATTGAAGACGGACTCCCCCGGAAAATGGGTTTTTGATGTTTCTTATAATAGGATTGTGAGGTAAGCGTCGGATCGAGAGGTTGATGGAGGAGAGTTTGTCAAAAAGTAGAGAATTCAATCAAATACTCCATGTGACAAAGCCCTCTCCTCTCTTACTGTACAAAAAAACTAAAATAACATGTTGTTTCAAATTGTGGTTCTACCACTGTACATAGAATAATACTATGATGTTTGGTTCTACCTACGTTACATAGAATAATACTATGATGTTGTGGTTCTACCTACTGTACATAGAATAATACTATGATGTTGTGTTCTACCTACTGTACATAGAATAATACTATGATGTTGTGTTCTACCTACTGTACATAGAATAATACTATGATGTTGTGTTCTACCTACTGTACATAGAATAATACTATGATGTTGCAAGCTACTTAACGTTGGAAATTAAACATAAAGTAAGCTCCTTTGATGCTTGTCCTAGATGAGGACTTCCACACACCCACTGAGATTAAAGTGATCACAGATACACATGGTGACAGATCTACCAATGCCAACAGGCTATTATGCTGCTAATGAGGTCTCACACGTTAGTGATACTAACCACAGCCACTGTGAAGCACCATGAGCCTGACAAGCGAGACAGCTTGCATGTGAGAATTTAATACTACTTTGTTGATACATTGCTAATTACGGATATTGTATCTGCATTAAATATGCCAGTCATAAGTAATGAGACTTTTACATGGCCCACTTTCTTTATTCAGAGTCAGACGCTTTGGATAAAAGCCACTTTTCTAAATGATTTTCCAGCAAAGGCTAAGCATAGAAAATACAACTTGCAGAGCAGCTCAACTGTAAATCTCCTAGGGGAAAGCCTTCTTAAAAGCCAAACAGGTCAGTAGTAGCCCAAGTCCATAATGCCCAAAGACCAAGACTCTGTGGCCTATTTTAGCATCATCACCCAAGTCCTTAGACATTGTCTCAAAGGACACCTAGTCCCTATATAGTGCACTGCTTTTGACCAGAGCCCTGTGGGGGATAGGATGCCATTATGGACGGATCCCTTTGTTTAGAAATCTGCCCCTAGTGAAATGGTTCCTCTACATCAGGGCCTGATTGGCTGATACAGCGTGACTGCGGTTTCAGACAAAATTTTATTTATTTTATTTATTTATTTATTTAACCCTTATTTAACCAGGTAGGCAAATTGAGAACACGTTCTCATTTAGCAATGCGACCTGGCCAAGATAAAGCAAGCAGCAGTTCGACACATACAAACAACACCATAGTTACACATGGATAAAAACAAACATAAAGTCAATGATACAGTGAAAAAAATAATAAGTCTATATACAATGTGAGCAAGTGAGGTGAGATAAGGGAGGTGAAGGCAAACAAATATATGTATAATAAATAAAATATAAAAAGGCCATGGTGGCGAAGTAAATAACAACAGCAAGTAAAATAAAACTTAAAACCTGGAAGGGTTGGGTTTGCAGTAGAAGAAAGCGCAAAGTAGAGACAGAAAATAATGGGGTGCAAAGGAGCAAAATAAATAATAAATACAGTAGGTAAAAGAGTAGTTGTTTGGGCTAAATTATAGATGGGCTATGTTACAGGGCAGTGAATCTATGAGCTGCTCTGACAGCTGGTGCTTAAAGCTAGTGGAGGGATATAAGTGTTTCCAGTTTCAGAATTTTTGTAGTTCGTTCCAGTCATTGGCAGCAGAGAACTGGAAGAGAGGCGGCCAAAGGAGAATTGGTTTTGGGGGTGACCAGAGAGATAAACCTGCTGGAGCGCGTGCTACAGGTAGGTGTTGCTATGGTGACCAGCGAGCTGAGATAAGGGGGACTTTACCTAGCAGGGTTTGTAGAATGACCTGGAACCAGTGGGTTTGGCGACGAGTATGAAGCGAGGGCCAGCCAACGAGTGTTACAGGTCGCAGTGGGTAGTATATGGGGCTTTTGGTGACAAAACGGATGGCACTGTGATAGACTGCATCCAATTTATTGAGAGGGTTTTGGAGGCTATTTTTGTAAATGACATCACCGAAGTCGGGATTGGTAGGATGGTCAGTTTTACAAGGGTAGTTTGGCAGCATGAGTGAAGGATGCTTTGTTGGGAATAGGAAGCCAATTCTAGATTTAACTTTGGATTGGAGATGTTTGATGTGAGTCTGGAAGGAGAGGTTTACAGGTCTAACCAGACAACCTAGGTATTTGTTAGTTGTCCACATATTCTAAGGTCAGAAGCCGTCCAGAGTAGTGATGTTGGACAGGTGGGCAGGTGCAGGCAGCGATCGGTTGAAGAGCATGCATTTAGTTTTACTTGTATTTAAGAGCAATTGGAGGCCACGGAAGGAGAGTTGTATGGCTTGAAGCTCGCTGGAGGGTTGTTAACACAGTGTCAAAAGAAGGGCCAGAAGTATACAGAATAGTGTCGTCTGCGTAGAGGTGGATCAGAGATCACCAGCAGCAAGAGCGACATCATTGCATGTATACAGAGAAGAGAGTCGGTCCAAGAATTGAACCCTGTGGCACCCCATGGAGACTGCCAGAGGCCCGGACAACAGACCCCGATTTGACACACTGAAACTCGATCAGAGAAGTAGTGTGGTGAACCAGGCGAGGCAATCATTGAGAAACCAAGGCTGTCGAGTCTGCCGATGAGATGTGGTGATTGACAGAGTCAAAAGCCTTGGCCAGGTCAATGAACGCGTGCACAGTATTGTTTCCTATCGATGCGGTAAGATATCGTTTATGACCTTGAGCGTGGCTGAGGTGCACCATGACCAGCTCTGAAACCAGATTGCATAGGAGAAGGTATGTGGGATTCGAAATGGTCGGTAACTTTTGTTGACTTGGCTTTTCGAAGACCTTAGAAAGGCAGGGTAGGATAGATATAGGTCTGTAGCTGTTAGGGTCAAGAGTGTCCCCGCCTTTGAAGAGGGGATAACCGCAGCTGCTTTCCAATCTTTGGAATCTCAGACGACACGAAAGAGAGGTTGAAAAGGCTAGTAATGGGTGGCAACAATTTCAGCAGAAGTGTTTAGAAAGAAAGGGTCCAGATTATCTAGCCCGGCTGATTTGTAAGGGTCCAGATTTTGCAGCTCTTTTAGAACATCAGCTGACTGTATTTGGGAGAAAGAGAAATGGAAGCTTGGGCGAGTAGCGAGGGAGGGCAGTGCTGTTGTCCGGGTAGGGGTAGCCAGGTGGAAAGCATGGCCAGCCGTAAAAAATGCTTATTGAAATTTCTCATTATATGATTTGTCGGTGGTGACAGTGTTTCCTATCTTCAGAGCAGTTGGAAGCTGGAGGAGTGTTTCTTATTCTCCATGGACTTTACAGTGTCCCAGAACTTTTTGAATTTTGTGTTGCCAGGAAGCAAATTTCTGCTTGAAAAAGCTAGCCTTGGCTTTTCTAACTGCCTGTGTATACTGTTTTCTAGACTTCCCTGAAAAGTTGCATATCACGGGGGCTGTTCGATGCTAATGCAGAAGCCATAGGATGTTTTCTGTTGGTTGGGCAGTCAGGTCAGGAGAGAACCACAGGGCTATATCTGTTCCTGGTTCTAAATTTCTTGAATTGGGGCATGCTATTCAAGATGGTGAGGAGGCATTTAAAAAAAAAATGTCCAAGCATTCCTCTACTGACGGGATGAGATCAATATCCTTCCAGGATACCTCGGCCAGGTCGATTAGAAAGGCCTGCTCGCTGAAGTGTTTAGGGAGCGTTTGACAGTATGAGTGGAGTCGTTTGACCGCTGACCCATTACGGATGCAGGCAATGAGGCAGTGATCGCTGAGAGCTTGGTTGAAAACAGCAGAGGTGTATTTGGAGGGCAGTTTGTAGGTATGATATCTATGAGGTACCCGTGTTTACGGAATTGGGTGGTACCTGGTAAGGTCATTGATAATTTGTGTGAGGATGGCACTTTTATGGACTTTATTCCCTACGTAGTGCACTAGGTTTGACCAGGCCACAAGACAGTAGTGTGTTTATGTGTTATGTAGGGGAAATGGTGCCATTTGGGACTCAGCCTGGGTCAGAGGCTGTTAATGGTGGGTGAGGGGCTGGAGGTCTAGGCAGTAGGAAGGGAACATGAAGTCTGTATCCATCCACATTGAGTAAGCATGAGGGGCTGAAGGTCTAGCAAAGCTGAAGGAAAATGTTCCTTTTATATAATATACACTGACTGTACAAAACATTAGGAACTAATATTGAGTTGCACCACTGATTTTGCCCTCGGAACAGTCTCAGTTCGTCAGGGCATGGGCTCTACAAGGTGTCGAAAGCGTTCCRCRGGGATGCTGGCCCATGTTGAYTCCAAYGCTTCCCACAGTTGTGTCAAGTTGGCTGGATCTTCTTGATACACACGGGAAACTGTTGAGCGTGACAAACCCAATAACGTTGCAGTTCTTGTCACAAACCGGTGCGCCTGGTACCTACTACCATACCCCATACCCCATACCATACCATACCATACCATACCATACCATACCACCATATTGTGTCTTGCACATTCACCCTCTGAAAGGCACGCATACACAATCCATGTCTCAATTGTCTTGCTAGATTGAAAGAGCAAGTGTTCCTAATGTTTTGAACACTCAGTGTATGTTTAATGGGCAATAAAGATCTCTAGCCTATTGTAGGCAGAGAACATGTAGTCCAGTCCTCCGTACATGAGCCAGCAGCCTATAGCAGGGTTGACCTCTCTCTCCTGTGTGTTGACCTCTCTCTCCTGTGTGTTCTGGTCGAGAAAGCTCAAGTCAGGGTTGACCTCTCTCTCCTGTGTGTTGACCTCTCTCTCCTGTGTGTTGACCTCTCTCTCCTGTGTGTTGACCTCTCTCTCCTGTGTGTTGACCTCTCTCGCCTGTGTGTTGACCTCTCTCTCCTGTGTGTTCCGGTCGAGAAAGCTCAAGTCAGGGTTGACCTCTCTCTCCTGTGTGTTCCGTTCGAGAAAGCTCAAGTCAGGGTTGACCTCTCTCTGTCTTCTATCTTGATGTGCTTGCTTGCTTGCCTGTCACATACCCTCATGGAATACTTTCACACAAAAAAAAGTCAATACATCATTGTTCACAAAAGCGAGATCTCACCTGGCAGCCAGTCCTCCTGGTCGTAGGTTAGAGACGCGGGGCTTTCCATCCTTGTCTGTTCCTCCAGAGATCGTGAGGCCCAAGGTGCTGCCTTCCTTCTTAATCAGCTCTACTATCGTCACACCCCGCAGATCTTCTACCCCAAACACAAACACACATAGCACACACAGACACAGTCAATAATAGTATGGATGTTATAGTAACCAAGCCTTCACAACCACAAGGACACTTAGGCTGCGTTTATACAGGCAGACAAATTCTGATCAGCTGTTTCCCATAATTGGACAAACAATCAGAATTGGCCATAGAACCACAGGAACCACTGAGGTAACAGCTGGTTAGTATACGTCAGGTCTTCTACCCATAAACACAACCAAGGTTTCAATGGCTATATATTAGCTTAGTGAGCTTTCTCAGCATGTACTGTTGCTCTAATGACTTGGAACAGGAGTTTTTCCAGACCATCTCCCACACAATCTTTCTCTGCAATCTGCTTCTCGTTTGGCCCAATAGTCACACTGAACCTTTAGTGAATATTACATATATAACTCATGGGTATTCACAATGCATGGTACAAAAGAGATATATAACTCATGGGTATTCATGGGTATTCACAATGCATGGTACAAAAKAGATATTTTGTACCATCTGTTCTTCTCTTATGTGTGGCCCTTAAACGTAAAAGCTCACAGCCTTTGGATAGGTGTAGAGCAGTGGTTCTCCATCCTGGTCCTGGGGACCCAAAGCGGTATACATTTTTGGGTCCCCAGGACCATGAATAAGATCCTCTGGTTTTAAGGAATAGATGTTGAGAGGAACCAGTCTAAGAACGTGATACAAAAGTGGAGTTGTCTGTTTGTTCACTAGGATGTAGCAGGTGTGTTGTCTGTTTGTTCACTAGGAGTCCTCAGGATGTAACTGGTGTGTTGTCTGTTTGTTCACTAGGAGTCCTCAGGATGT
>NW_019951312.1:0-6153 GCF_002910315.2 Salvelinus sp. IW2-2015 | reverse complement strand
GTTCTCAACAAAGTAACATAAGCGCTTTTGAGAGTTTACAACATCTAGTAACAGCCTTGAAATTGAATGTTCTCCTTACAGTCATTGCACATAACTTTCCTACATTTTGTATCTTATTTGAAAGATACATTTGATAAAATATTGGTGATACATGGTCAATGTTATTTGTAAGCTCATTTGATTTAAGACAGCAGAAATCCACAATATTGAATGAAGAGTGAAATCTGGGTTTAACCTGTTAGTTTAAAATATGTATTTATATTCATCTTTTGTTCAGTGTGCTGAATTAACCGTGTCGTAAACCTCAGTGGACTTCACGTAGACCGACATTCCTAACAAGTCAATATATCATCAAAAGTGAGTGTCGACTTAACTAACATTTATGGTTCATAACATGATTATACAGAATGTTTCAAAACGTTCAATTGTGTTTGAAAAATATTTCAAATACATCAATAATCATACATTTGTTATTTTCTCTGAGTTTACAAAACCTAAAAAGAAAAGAGTTAACACTTATTTAAAGGAGCCTTTATAAAGGGGTTTATAATGATCTGTAAATAGTTAATAAGCAGTTAATAATACTTTATAGACTGTTGTAATACTTTATAGACTTTATAGTAAATAGTTATTTCACTCATATTTAACGTGAGTGACAATTCTAAGTCCAAACTTTTTTATTTCTGCCCCCAAAAGTCCATATTAGGATAGTTTTTACAATATGAAGTTATGAAACATAATATTTTTCCCCTGATCTACAGCAAACAATGTGATGAACAGTCTGGGTTTATTTAGGCAAAGCAATCACACACATACACACCCACAACTCTCTACTAATCCATCTCTCTATTAACGCTCCCTTCTTAGATATCCCACACACACACACACACACACACACATACACACACACACCTCTCTACTAATCCATCTCTCTATTAAATCGCTCCCTTCTTAGATATCCACACACACACACACACATACACACACACACCTTCTACTAATCCATCTCTCTATTAACGCTCCTTCTTAGATATCACACACATACACACACAACACACACACACACAATAACACACACACTCTCTACTAATCCATCTCTCTATTAAGCCGCTCCTTCTTAGATATCCAACACACACACACACACATACACACACACATCTTCTATTAACCACGCCCTTTCTTAGATATCCACACACATTGTGATGACGAGAAGAGGCATGCTAGAAGGTATACTTGCCATGGCTGTATCTTTCACATATTCTCTGTGGGAGCTTTTTGTAGGGCAGAAATGTTTGCTTTGCATCAAGTACCAACTATTTATATCTGTTGGACACGAGGTCATCCGCCAATTTTTTAGGTTTCTACCTACACAAGTTTTTTGTGGATTGAAATTAGCTCTATTTTGAGCTAAATTGATTTAAAGGCTTTGTTGTTTACTTGGACTGCGAAGAAGTACACAGTTTTCCAATGAGGCAAGGCCATTAACATCAGCATATTGCTGCTTTAGACCAAAATGAGTTGCTGCTTGGAACCATATCAGTTGCACGGTGGTGATTTAAACTAATGGAGACGTCTTGTGTTTTTTTGTAATGTGAACCACAAAAATGAATTGCACTGAGAGCTTTTTGGAAGTCTTCATGAATTGTAAACAGAAAATCTAAAATATGAAACATGTAGTGCAACCAGAAACAAAGGCTGTCATAAGGATTAATGTTAAAAATACAGAGGGGATGTTCTCCATGAACATTATCGTCCTATGACTTACAAATGAGCTTCATAGAAATCACACCAATATGCTAATGTTCATATTTTAATATTAATATAAAATGCCATTTAGCAGACACTTTTATCCAAAGTGATGTACTCTACAGTGAGTGCATACACTTCACTGTATGTAATCCTGAGGGACCAATCTGGCACACTATTTCCAACTGAACCACACAGACCAATAATATAGCTGGAGGGTAATTTATAAACTAAAGTTCTATATTAGTCTTTTGTGGCTTCATTTACATTTATTTATTTACTTTGTCTTGATTTGACTGTATTTTTCAACTGATGATTGGCTTTACTTTTATATGCAATTCATCTTGACACTTTCTTACTTTGTTTATCGACAATTACCGTGGCACCTTTGTAATTGGAGTTGTATAATAGTAGAGAGAAAAGCTTTCGTAAATTGTATCAATATTATTAGCGTTTATTGTACACTGGCTCGATGTTGGCCAATGAATTAGAGTAGTGTTGTGGAGTAGCACAACGTGTATGATTAGCTAAGTTTGTTAGCTCTACAAGTTGACTAATGCTTTAGTGTTAACATCAAATCTTCTCTTAATCATCTAAGGACATTCATTTCAATGCTTTTTGACAGTAAATACGTAATGCAAAAACCACAGACAATTGAGAAACAGTCTTTCTAAAGACACTGAGGGATCCAGTCACTGGAAATGTGGATGTAACCTCCGTGGCCTCTGCAGGCTTCTATAGCATGTTGCTGGGTCAGGGGGTTGAACAATGGAGCTAGGAATTCTTTAGGTTTGGTCAGGTATAAAAGAAAGGGTTAAACCAGGTAGGAATCAGTTCAGGAGCAGCAACCAGCAGCACAGTGAGCAAACATGTCCACCAGCATGAACATGGGCAGGGTAAGTTCAAAACCAAAATATATACTTTAATTTTCATAGATTGTTATGCAAAAGACCTCTTGTGCTCTAGCACCCCCAACTACAACATTACAGTTGAAGTGTGACTGAATATCATTGCAAATGTCTCAAACATGTTTGTTTCATAGAACATTTTAATTCATAGATATTATCCTTTTTTATTTTCAGGTCGTCTTCTACGAGGACAGGAACTTCCAGGGTCGTTCCTATGAGTGCAGCAGCGACTGCGCTGACATGTCCTCCTACCTGAGCAGGTGCCACTCCTGTAGGGTTCAGAGCGGCTGCTTCATGGTCTACGACCGCAACAACTACATGGGAAACCAGTACTTCATGAGGAGGGGAGAGTACTCTGACTTCCAGAATATGATGGGAATGACTGATATCAGGTCCTGCCGCACGATCCCCATGGTAGGCCATATGATATTTAGTCTGCTGTTAACAGCCCCYCTRGAAGTAGCTWTGTGATGTCCATAATCACACTAATCATATTGATTCTGTGAGCTTTTTAACAGTCTGATGTATTCAGTAATTCATTCAACATATTCTTATTTCCTCCTAACAGCACAGAGGATCCTACAGAATGAGGATCTACGAGAGAGATAACTTCGGAGGTCAGATGCACGAGATGATGGACGACTGTGACTCCATCATGGACCGTTACCGTATGTCCGACTGCCAGTCCTGCAACGTGATGGATGGCCACTGGCTGATGTACGAGCAGCCCCACTTCAGAGGCAGGATGATTTACATGAGGCCCGGAGAGTACAGGAACTTCAGGGATATGGGCATGAGTGGCATGAGGTTCATGAGCATGAGGCGTATCACTGATATGTGCTAGATATGTTATGTTGACCAAATAAAAGTGATTGGTAATTAGTAACAATTGAGTGTGCTACATCATTTCAATATTTGGTGTTTTGTGTTTCCATCTGTAGGTATGATATAATTCAGGCCTATTATATAATAGAATTGACACCTGACATTTGATAATTGATGTTAAGGGGGCATTCATCATCATCATTCAGACACTTCTATTTCCCAATAGTTATTTTCCTTTTTACCTGAAAGATATGCGTAACATTTAACTTCTACCCTATACCAGGGTATCCCAAACTCGGTACTGGGACCCYCCTGGGTGCACYTTTTGGTTTTTGCATTACGTATTTACTGTCAAAAAGCATTGAAATGAATGTCCTTTAGATGATAAAGAGAGATTTTGATGTTAACACTAAAGCATTAGTCAACTTGTAGAGCTAACAAACTTAGCTAATCATACACGTMGTGCTACTCCACAAACACTACTCTAATTCATTGGCCAACATCGAGCCAGTGTACAATAAACGCTAATACATATTGATACAATTTACGAAAGCTTTTCTCTCTACATCATTATACAACTCCAATTACAAAGGTGCCACGGTAATTGTCGATAAACAAAGTAAGAAAGTGTCAAGTAATTGCATATAAAAGTAAAGCCAATCATCAGTYAAAAATACAGTCAAATCAAGACAAAGTAAATAAATAAATGTAAATGAAGCAACAAAAGACTAATATAGAGACTTCAGTTTGATAAATTACCCTCCAGCTATATTATTGGTCCTGTGTGGTTCAGTTGGAAATAGTGTGGCGCTAGGTTGGTTTCCCTCAGGGATTACATACGTGAAGTATGCACTTCACTGAGAGTCATCACTTTGGTAAAGTGTCTGCTAATGCATTTTATTATATATAATATTGTAACAGTTAGCAATATTGGTGTTTCTCTGACACTCATGTTATTAGTATAGGACGATAATTGTTCATGGAGACATTCCCTCTGTATGTTTTTCAACATCCTTCATCGAACGCCTTTTGTTCTGGTTGCACTACATGTTTCCATATTTATTTTCTGTTAACATTCATGAGAGCTTCCCAAAAGTCTCATGGCATATTTCATTGTTTGGTTCACATTCAAAACACAAGGACGTGCCCATTAGTTGAAATACGCCCACCGCAAATGATAGTGGGTCCAAGCAGCTCCATTGTGGGTCTAAAGCAGCAATTTGCTGTGTTTAAATGGCCTGCCTCCATTGGAAAACTGTACTTCTTCGCAGTCCAATAACACAAAAAGCCTTAAATCCAATTTAGCTTCAAATAGAGGCTATCTCATCCACAAAAAAAACTTGTTGTTAGGTACATACCTAAAAAATTGCGGATGACCTGTGTCACATTATAAGTTGGTACTTTGAGGCCAAAAGCAGAACATTTCTGGCCCCTAAAAAAAGCTCCCACAGAGAAGATGTTTAAAGATTACAGCCATGGCGATAC
This sequence comes from Salvelinus sp. IW2-2015, assembly GCF_002910315.2. NCBI lineage: Eukaryota > Metazoa > Chordata > Actinopteri > Salmoniformes > Salmonidae > Salvelinus > Salvelinus sp. IW2-2015. Next base: position 1,189 of record NW_019951312.1, on the reverse strand, counting down.
TCTTCTAGCATGCCTTCTCTGTCATCACAATGTTGTGTGGATATCTAAGAAGGGGTGGTATAATGAGAGAATTGTGTGTGTAGTGTGTGTTGTGTGTGGGATTGCCTAAGAGAGGAGCGGTTAATAGAGAATGGATTAAGTAAGAGGTGTGTGTGTTATGTGTGTGTGGTTGTGTTTGTGTGTGTATGTGTGTGATATCTCAGAAGGAGACGCGTTAATAGAAGATGGATTAGTAGAGAGGTTGTGTGGTGTATGTGTGTGTGTGTGTGTGGTGATTCTAAGAAGGGAACGATTAATACGAGAGATGGATTAGTAAATGAGGTGGTGGTGTGTATGTGGTGTGTGTTTGTGTGTGTGGGATATCTAAGAGGAAGCGGTTAATAGAAGATGGATAGTAAGAGGGTGTATGTGTGTATGTTGTGATTGCTTTGCCAAATAAACCAGGACTGTTTCATCACATTGTTTGCTGGTAGATCAGGGGAAAATATTATTTTTTTACATACTTCATATTGTAAAACATACCTTTAATATGGACTTTTGGGGGCAAGAATAAAAAAAGTTGGACTTAGAAGTCACTCACGGTTAAATATGATTGAATATATATTTAATATAAAGTTATAAAGTATTAACAAAGTCCTATAAGTATTATTAACACTTTATTAAAACTTTTACACAGTCATTTATAAACTTTAATAAAGGCTCTTTAAATAAGTTTAACTCTTTTTTCTTTTTAGGTTTTGTACTCAAGAAAATTAACAAATATGTAATGGATTGTTGATGTATTTTGAAATATTTTTCAAAACAATTGAACGTTTTTGAAACATATTCTGTAGTATCATGTTAATGACCATAAATTTAGTTAAGTTCGACTCACTTTTGATGAAATATTGACTTGTGTTAGGAGAATGTCGGTCTACGTGAAGTCCAGAGGTTAACGACGGTTAATCAGCACAGCTGAAAAAAGATGAGATATATAAATAACTATTTTAAACTAACAGGTTAAACCCAGATTTCACTTCTTCATCAATATGTTGTGTTTCTGTGTTCTCAACATTCAATGGAGCTTTACAATATAACTGAGCCATGTATTCACAATATTTTATCAATGTAATCTTTCAATAAGATTACAAATGTAGGAAAGTATTTGTGCAATGTACTGTATGGAGAACATTCATACAAGCTGTTACTA
>NW_019951311.1:0-6156 GCF_002910315.2 Salvelinus sp. IW2-2015 | reverse complement strand
CATATTAGTATATCGTGGGTGTTTTGTCATTCAAGGGAATTCTACTGTGTATTTGTAGGGTTTGTCAGAATGTATCTGTGTGACTGACAATGGATGTGATATATATATATATATATATTTTAATTTAGAAGGGAATGAGGATGGAAAGGAACACTTTGATGAGGAGGACTGTGATGAAGAGGAGGGAGTAGTAGGAGAGGAGGATGAGGTCAGTGGCGATAAGGAGGTAAAACCTTTTTTTGTTTGTTTGTGACCCAATAGTTTAATGTGGGATATGGTTTGAGAGCTGTGTGGATGCTGACCTGCTCTGTCACTTCTCTCCAGGAGGAAGACCTTGGCATTGATGATGAGGACAACGATGAAGATGGTATGTAATTCTCATACTTTTTGTCACAAGCTCCTGTTTCACGTTTGGATACTTTACTAAGTACAGTATCGTATAGTATAATAAACCTTTCCCATTTCTCCCAGAAGTCAAGGCTGTCCAAGGAGAGAAGAGAAAGCGAGAGCCTGACGACGACGATTAAGAGCAAAAACCGAAAGCATAGAGTTACCAACCCCTTCCCTCTCCAATAATAGTTACATAGGATGAGCCTTGACTAGAATACAGGATATACATATGAAGTGGGTAAAACCGTATGTAAACATTATTAAAGTGACCAGTGTTCAAAGACTATGTATATACGGCAGAAGTCTCTAAGGTGCAGGGTTGAGTACGTACCGGGTGGTAGCCGGCTAGTAACAGTGACTAAGTTCAGGGCAGGGTACTGGGCGGAGGCCAGCTATTGGTGACTGGGTTAACAGTCTGATGGTCTGGAGATAGAAGCTGTTTTTCAGTCTCTCGTTCCCAGCTTTGATGCACCTGTACTGTCTTCGCCTTCTAGATGGTAGCGGGTTGAACAGGCCGTGGCTCGGGTCCTTGATGATCTTCTTGGCCTTCCTGTGARACCGGGTGCTGTAAATGTCCTGGAGGGTAGGCAGTGTGCCCCTGGTGATGCGTTGGGCTAACCTCATCACCCTCTGGAGAGCCTTGCGGTTGCGAACGGTGCAATTGCTATACCAGGCTGTGATGCAGTCGGACAGGATGCTCTCAATGGTGCATCTGTAGAAGATTGTGAGTGTATTAGGGGTCAAACCAAATTAGGGGTCAAACCAAACCAATAAAGAAATGGGGTGGCCAATTTCTTTATATTTCTCAATTGAAATAAATATAAAGTTGTTCTGGAAGTATTCTTAGGTGTTTGTTACGTTGCATAAACATGAGTGTTTTCCCCCACAATTATGGCTTTACATGTGTTTTTATAAAAATAATGAGGATCGGTTGCTGCTGCTGGCAGCCCTGGTTTACAATTGCTCACATGACTCAGACTCCTAGAGGCCTAAGTGCTACTTTATAAAATGATTATGACGTATGTAAACGAGAACTATCAATAATAATGTAGTGGCTATCTACAACAGCATATCGGTCTCTCTGAATATTTCTTCCCATGCTCTGACTCTTTCTTCCGGTCACTTCTCTGTACAGAGAGAAGTTAGTGTGCTATGCCCCACCGAATTCTGTTTTATATTTTTCCTGAGTGGCTCTAAGATTTAAAGTCAGAACTATGGAAATACCTGAAATGTTTGTTTAGCATATGATCAACACAAAAAGGGTGTTTCTACAGTATTTCATTTCAATAAATTTGTCAAACTTTCTAAACTTGTTCACTTAGTCATTATTGTGTGTAGATGGAGGTGAAGGGGGGGAATTATTTAAGCCATTGGAATTCAGCTGAAACACAATGCTGCGAATAAGTCAAGGTTAATGAAACACTGTAATATTGATGATTACTATTTTCTCTATCTCATTCTCAATGTTAAAATATTTAAACAATGTTTAAATGTTTGTATTGCCAAACCAGTGCTGAAAGACAATGACATTGCCATTTTGGTGGGGAATTATTCATGTGTTAGGCATCTTGAGAAGCTGAGTAGATAAGATAATCTATTATTGCAGCGTTACCCTATACCTGAGTCCTTGATTGGATGAACCTACAAGGAATCATCTAACAATTCAAAATAATATCAGACGTGAGTCACCATTGAATAATTGATTGATATATTTTTCTCTATGCCAGGGCTATGAGAAGACAAAATACATTGACTCCTGAGGTGTTGAACTGTGCTCATAGTCAACCCTGTTATATCTATGAACTTGTGAACATCGTGAATATCGATTAGCCTCAATGGTCACATTAAACTATTTAATCTGCCACCCAAGCACAGCTAGAAAGGTCTAGCCACCCCTCAGAGCCTGGTTCCTCTAGACACAGCACAGCTAGCAAAGGAGAACTAGCCACCCCTCAGAGCCTGTTCCTCTGCACCCAGCACAAGCTAGAAGCAGGACTAGCCAACCTCAGAGCCTGGGTCCTCTGCACCCAGCACAAGCTAATGTGGACTAGCCACCCCTCAGAGCTGTTCCTCTGCACCCAGCACAGCTAGATGTGGACTAAGCCACCCCTCAGGCCTCGTTCCTCTGCACCCAGCACACTAGAAGATTACTTTTTATAATAATAAAAATGTATATATTATGTTTACAGGTGAACATACCCAGAAATTGTCCAACGTTCTTGTCGAAGCTCTCAAAACCCAGGCCTTATGCATAAAACTCACCAAAATGACTACATTATCTTAGAGGAGCTGAAAGTGAGTGTATTGAAAGAAAATGATGCTCTCTCAGACCCAACCAATCATGTAGCTCCCAATTTACAAGAATGTTACAGCGGCAGGATGAAAGCAGTTTAATATTGAGCTCTACACAGCTTGAGAATTCAAACTACAATGATTATATATGTTGACCAATTACACATCAATTACTGTTTGTTACAAAAAACATGCAGTAAAAGCATGTTAAGATCATATAATTACTTCTCAGTTGTACATTTCCAAGGTGTTGCAAAACTCATACAACTGTCAGTTGATGTTTTACCCGACTAACACACTGCCCGAGTTTCCTATGTTTCTAAAGAACAATCATTCATTTCGAGCACAAAAATAACATGAAAAAGTGTAATATCTGTATATCGTGAATCATACCTTATCATTAGAAAACATATCATTCTGAAAAGAAGTATGTTGATGTGATAAGACAATTTATTCAGGTCTGAATTAGGATTAACTATTTGACTTAATCTGCTAGAGTTTAATGTGTGGTCATTCATACCATGCTAATGGAAACCTAGTATAAACCGATAGCAATCGATTAAGCAATGTAAATTTGAAAATGAACCCCAATACTGTTGTGTCTTTTTTGATCACAATTTGATCCAGATAGCAAAGCATATCAGATCCCTTTTCCTATTTCAAGGCATCATATAATGTCACAGCACATGCAAGTGGAACCTCTGCCACCAATAAACATTTTAAAAACCCTTAACATGACTACTCGAATGCATTATTTTCGTTCACCAATCCATCAAATGGTTAATTGCAGTAGTTTTCTTTGTACAACGAGCGCAACCCAAGCTTCATCGGCTGGAGCCCAATCAACGCGGTACATATAAAAATATCAAAATAAAATGTATGTGAAATAGTTTAGGTCAACCTAGTAAAACTTTGGTGGTACAAATATTATACGGTCCTTGCTAGAACATTTGACTACTCACTAGTAATACGCCCTTAAATCCTGACTCTAGTATGGCTAAACACATTTGCACACTGGCACACATGGAAGGGATTGGGACCACATGCACTTTATAAGTAATGAGCCAGAGAGCATAAATTGCTATATCAATTCAAAATCATGAACCCATAAGATAACTAACATGACCAAATCAATGCAGTTACATATAGAGTTAAAACACATATTCTTCATGAGAAATATGAGCTAGAGGACGGTTCCCCCATGAGTTGGAAAGCGGTGGCTGACTGAAACAACGTTTGGGAAGCGACCTGATCCTAGCTAATGATAAAGGCCCACCAAATAACCGATGGTTGCTTCAGCCCTATTCATTATAGCCACTATGCGCATCAGTTGGTTACAGGTGAGTAAATGCGGTAACACTTTATCTAGAACTAGTCCCGATCTGTTAGATGCTCTTCAGAATATCAGTAACACTTTCACAACTAAGGTTGGGAGATATTAAACTATATGTAGTGTCAACAGTAATTGAACTACTTTTGCATCAGCTGGTGGTAGTCGAATTAAATTTCTCAATCATGTTATGCCATGTAGCGCGTGTAGCTTTATCAACTTCAAATACACACTTGCAAAATATAAACTGGAATCCTCACTGCAATATAGAGCACTGAAATAGAGTTAGATATATGATCATTGGTTGACGTCGTCATTGTGTGTATGTGAGTGTTTTTCGTAAAGAGTCCTATATGGAAATGGCTTTTATGACAGTCTTTGCATAAGATGCATTTAGAAATTAAAGGCTGGGATCCGAATTCGTTCTTATTCGCATGCACCACTCGTTCTAAGATTTTCACTGGAACATCTGTGTTTTGTGTTTAATATGCTAGAATTACACTTTCTGTTAACAGAGTGATTTTCTTGCAATTTTGAGTGTCTAGTGGACTGCTTTCAAGATTTAGAAGTAGGTATAGATGTATTATGAACAATTCGTAAGTTTTCAAAATAACTATTAAGGTGAACTATATTTTCCTTGAGGGTTACTTTAGGCAACTTAACTCTTCCAAGTGAATAATTGGGTAGCTTGGTAACTATAAAATGTTCAGAGTAAGCGTCCCCAGCACTGTAACATCATTAACCCACGAAACCCTAAACCTTGAACCATTATCCTAATCTTTACCTAACCGTAACCATAGCAAGCAGTTGCTTATCAACAGATAGTTTGTTGATAGTATGACCACCTATAAGAGCACCACAATGGACTTTCTGAATATCCAATAAAGTGGACCAATAAGCTGATTGCTAAATAACACACCAGCCGGATAAAATGGACAATATGTTGTTAGGCTCATTTCGTAGGGGGAAAATTATCATTTAATGTAATCAACCATCATTTTTATTTTCAGAAAGTTGGAGTAGAAAAGTCACAGGCTGCGTTCATATGTAAAAATGTAATACAATGTTTAATACATGGACACAGTGCTGTTCTGAACGGTTATTAGATCATGTAGATTGATAAGCTGAGTGCGAATGACAACCTGTTTTGAACAAGTGTATTAGATTGACACACAACCCGCCCTTCTCTACCATAACAGTATGTACACAATAATACCAAAAGATGGGACACCCTTCAAATGAGTGCGAGTCGGCCTTTTCAGGCCACACCCGTTGCTGAAGCTGTATAAAAATCAGCACACAGCCAGCAATCTCCAAAGACAAACATTGCATTAGAATGGGCCTTACTGAAGAGCCTCATACTCAGCGCACCGTCATAGGATGCCAACCTGTTCCAACAGACTATCAGTTCATAAAATTTCTTCCCTGCTAGAGCTGCCCCGGTCAACCGTAAGTCTGTAATGTGAGAGTGGAAACGCTCTAGGAGCACCAACGGCTCAGCTGTTGAATGGTATGCCATTAAGCTCACAGAACGGGACCACCGAGTGCTGAAGCGCGTCAGCTTGTAAAAGATCATCTACCTCGTTGAAACACTCACCACCGAGTCCAAACGCCTCTGGAAGCAATGATCCAGCACAAATAACTGTTTGTTAAGGAGCTTCAATTGACATGGGTTTCCCCGGCACAACAAAGCGAGTCCCATGCAGAAATTGATTTGTCCGAGTCGGTTGTGGAAGAACTGACTAGCCTGCACAAGCCCTGACCGCATCCTATCGGACACTTGGGATAATTGGAATGCGACTGCAGCCAGCCTAATCGCCCCAGCATCAGTCTCGACCTCACGAATGCTCTTGTGCTGAATGGAAGCAAGTCCCCGCGCCAATGTTCCAACATCTAGTGGAAAGCTTCCCAGAAAGAATGGCGCTTTATAGCTACTAGCTGCTATCGAGTGCCACTCCTGGCTAATGTCTCTGTCCCAAAGCAAGAACCTTAGCCTGGAAGCTAGCCTTTGCTAGGCCCATCTCCCGCTAGACGAAGACGGTCCATCAGCCACCCTTGGGCTACAATACCTATTTGGCCAAATCGACCTGGACCCCGCCGACCATCAAGACTGAACTACCGACTTAATCACCCGAGGGTTTACA
>NW_019951310.1:0-6156 GCF_002910315.2 Salvelinus sp. IW2-2015 | reverse complement strand
CACCCAAAGTGGTGGTTCGGCGCCAAGAAAGAGCCGTCTCTCGTCACCTCCCCGTCGGCTTTCTCCTCACTGATGTCCGTCCACATTCTGGAGACGGAGAAAGTGATGATGGGGCTTTGCCTCTCTAATTGGTTGTTTCCACGCCAACCACTCTGAAGGTTTGACTTCATCGCTGGCTCGCTTCCTTTGTCCTCTCCGGTTTCAGTGTGGTCGACTCTTAAGACCAAAACGACTCTTTAGGCTCTGCCAGCTTTTTCCACCATTTGGCTTTTGCGTGAAAATCAGAGCGGGAGGCGATTCAAAGAGCTCAGTGGAATTACAACATGTGGGAGGGACAGTGGAGTGAATCTGTCAGCAACTTCCTGCCGCCGCGGCGCCAAAGCTCACGCTATTTAGGCCAACTTGAAACAGAGAAAAACCTCAACAAACTCATGAGAACACTTTCTCTTCTCTCTCTCTCTGATTTGTGGAAGGTCTCCGTTTCTCTGTGTGCACGGCACGTTACTGTTTGCACGTTCAGATCTGATTGTTGCCCTTCCTATTTCGGTCAGGGCTTTGGTAGAAAGTTCCCATGATGCTCAGAGAACAAAGACCGCGAGGAAGGTGAAGTTAATAGTTCCTCCATTTAAGCACACTGTTTACATGAGATGGACTGGGACCGTAGGGGAGAATTGCTTTGGCCTTCTTGGCAGCTGCAGCGGTATTGATGGAAAGCGATGCTTAGTACGAGAAGGAGGGTTTGGTTTACATTTCTGTTCCTGTGTGAGTTTTTATTTATACTACATCAACACAGTTTTCTTGTTCACCAGCTGTTCCTTATCATTATATCAGGTTAATAAAACTGAAATGCCATGTAGTAAAATAAAAGACTCAAAGGCGAGCCTGAATGTGGAGTCATGGGTGCTTGATATACTGACAGATGCCAACACCTTTAGTTCCCATTTTATATAATGAAATGCAAATGTGGAGATAAATCCGGTGTGTGCTATTACCTTCTTTACCACCCACACTCACATTATTGACTCTCTCAACAAATTGTATACAGCGTTGCTAGGCTACCGTCAATACAAATCCTCATGCTGAGGGGGAATAGTTTCACTGATATGACAACGGTTGCGTTTCACATTGTTATTGTACCTGACTGACACATGGTTGTTGGCTCTCGAAACACGCTGTTGTTTCCTCCTCAAGCTCTCGTCGTGGTGGCAATAACATGTTTCCTTCTCCATGCCAGGCGTGAACGTCAATGAACCTGCAGCCATTGATTGACAGGGAGTTTTATTCACAGTGGTTTGATGACTCGGATGTTGCTCTCTGGACATTATTACGATCGTCCATTGTGCCTGGCGGAAGCTCAGGCTGTTTATTGCAGCAAGGGACGTAAGCACATGCAATATGCATGAGACCTGGACAATGGAGGAGAAGAGAAAACAGGAGAAAAAAATGTAAGCAGTATTTTTAATAGAAAATGTGATGGACTGACGCCGGACGCGAGCAGTTAGTAGCCCGCGAGCCTGAGGCTTCTTCCATCTCTTCTGATGATGTGCTAGATAATGTTCTCTAAACCTAAGAGGGTCCGGTCTCCGAGATGCTGATGAGTAGCTCTGCTGTCAGAGTGGCAGCAGTGTAGGTGTATCTGCCTCTTGGGTTGAGAGGTCAGCTTTAATTTGCCTCTGCTCTGTGTGGAACGCAGTTTGGTTTTAGAACTCAGGTTCTCTTGTATTGTGAATATAAAGTTGAAGCTTTTCATTAATAACATTACAGGATGGTTTGTATGATAAACAAACCTTGTAGGTAGTATGCATGCTCGTGGTTGGTCTTTGATGCCAGCATGCCGTTATAGTCAGTTTTAGAAATCGCAGATGCTTGATGTTTACGCTTCCCAAATGCAATATTCGAGCGAAAGCTACAATATTGAACCGATGAGGCTGCAAATATTTCCTTTTTTTTCCTCCTGTTGAGAACTCACACTGCACATGCTTGTATAACATATCCTCTTCCTCTCTTCACCCTCATCCTCGGTCCTCTCTGGCTCCCCTGTCCTAGGATCTAGTGACGACCCAAATTAAATGGAACCCTGTTTTCTATGTAGTGTACTAGTAGCAGGGAAATAATACTTTTTTTTACAGAATTTTGACCCTCCTGTACACATTTTAAGGGAATATATATACAGGTGGGGAGAACAAAGTATTGATACACTGCCGATTTTGCAGGTTTACTACTTACAACGCATGTAGAGGTCTGTCTTTTTATCATAGGTACACTTCAACTGTGAAGAGACGGAATCTAAAAACAAAAATCCAGAAAATCACATTAGTATGATTTAAGTAATTAATTTGCATTTTATTGCATGACATAAGTATTGATACATCAGAAAAGCAGAACTTAATATTTGGTACAGAAACCTTTGTTTGCAATTACAGAGATCATACGTTTCCTGTAGTTCTTGACCAGGTTTGACACACACTGCAGCAGAGGATTTTGGCCCACTCCTCCATCCAGACCTTCTCCAGATACCTTTCAGGTTTCGGGCTGCTCGCTGGGCAATACGGACTTCAGCTCCCTCCAAAGATTTCTATTGGGTTCAGGTCTGGAGCTGGCTAGGCCACTCCAGGACCTTGAGATGCTCTTACGGAGCCACTCCTTAGTTGCCCTGGCTCTGTGTTTCGGGTCGTTGTCATGCTGGAAGACCCGCCACGACCCATCTTCAATGCTCTTACTGAGGGAAGGAGGTTGTTGGCCCAAGATCTCGCGATACTGCCCCATCCATCTTCCTCTCATACAGTGCAGTCGTCCTGTCCCTTTGCAGAAAAGTATCCCCAAAGAATGATGTTCCCACCTCCATGCTTCACGGTTGGGATTGGATTCTTGGGTTGTACTCATCCTTCTTCTTCCTCCACACACGGCGAGTGGAGTTTAGACCAAAAAGCTCTATTTTTGTCTCATCAGACCACATGACCTTCTCCCATTCCTCCTCTGGATCATCCAGATGGTCATTGGCAAACTTCAGACGCTCCTGGACATGCGCTGGCTTGAGACGGGGACCTTGCGTGCGCTGCAGGATTTTAATCCATGATGGCGTATGTGTGTTACTAATTTGATTTTTCTTTGAGACCGTTGGGTCCCAGTCTCTCTTATACGGTAGTCGCATGCGTATCTTGCTATCGGGCGATCCTCACCTCCTCATGATCATTGATGCCCACGAGCGCTGAGATCTTGCATGGGAGGCCACCGACCGAGGGGTGACTTGAACCGCATCTTGAACTTCTTCCATTTTCTAATATTGCGCCAACAGTGTTCGCCTTCTCACCAAGCTGCTTGCCTATTGTCCTGTAGCCCATCCCAGCCTTGTGCAGGCTAACAATTTTAACCCTTGCCTTTATCACACTCTCTTGGATCTTCGGCGATTGTGGAAGGTTGGAGTCGTTGATTGAGGAGTTGTTGGACAGGTGTGGCTTTGTATAACAGGTACGAGTTCAAACAGGTGCAGTTCATACAGTGTAATAAGGGGGAGAGACGAGGAGGGCTTCTTAAAGAAAAACTAACAGGTCTGTGAGAGCCGGAATTCTACTGCGTTGCGTAGTGGATCAACTACTATGTTCATGGCAATAAAATGCAAATTAATTATTTAAAAAATCATACAATGTGATTTTCTGGATTTTGTTTTAGATTCTTGTCTCATCAGCAGTTGGACGTGTACCTATGATAAAAATTACAGACCACTCTACATGCTTTGTAAGATAGGAAAACCTGCAAAATCGGCAGTGTATCAAATACTTGTTCTCCCCACTGTATATATATTTTTTTAAGTACATAATTTGTTTATACTGAACCTGAATGTCAAACCTTTATATATTCACATAATATAGCAATTTGTCAAATTTTTAAGCAAACAAATATGTATGTTCCTCAAGTGTGAGAGAGAGAGAGAGAGAGCCATCTCCATCCATCAATGAAACCCTACTCTCAGCACACAAAGCTACCCAGATCTCAGAACATGATGAATGGGGTTAGACCACTGTTAACACTGCCAGTATAAGATGTCACATCCTAACCTCAGAGGAATAGACTCGTTTCATTCAGGAGGCTCAAACGCATGTAGGCCACAATGTCTCCACATCCATTTGCTTCTCTCTCCTGAATTCCACTTCATGTAGAACGTTCTTCTTTGTTCGGGTGTGTCCACAATGGCTCCCTATTCCCTATTATAGCACATTCATATTTAACCAGGGCCCATCCAGATAGTGTGCTATGTAAGAATATGGTGCCATTTGGGACGAAGCCTTGGTGAGCTTAACCCTGTTCCACTGATTTTGAGGCACTTTGCAGCGTGAGCTGGAAATAGTCTTGGGGGCAGTGGCAAGAGTGTAACTTTAATACCACAATGACTTTACTCCTCTTCCTTTCAGCCCTCCTGTGTGTGTGTGAGGAGAGAGTGAATCACCCTCCCTGCCCCTTGAAGCGTGAACACACCAGCTAGCCATCCCCTCACATCATCATCATCATTCTGCCTGTGACTCTGTCTCGCCTCCCAAACGGCACTCTGTTCCCTAGGGTTCCATTTGGACACAGTCTTGTGAAATGATTGTGCTGATTAATGGAGTGCGCTCGTAGTTAAAGCGCTGGACGAGGAGCTGCTGGAGGGTCCAACTCTCTTCAGCTGCCTCCAGAAACACTCTTACTGCGGTCATCACTCACCCCACTTGGTGGAACTTGTCCTGTTCACCCATGTCAGTCACCTCACAATGAGTCCGAAACTCTAGAATGAAATTGAAAACAATCATGTCGAAATAATAAAACAATAATACATTTACCTTATTGTGYTGTAGAGGAATATTTCTGCTGTAAACTGAACTGCCATTCTGACATCACAGTGGAGCTGCTGACATTCAGTGGACTGTTGGTGATGATCCAGAAAAGAGGATGTTCCATAAACTACAGACAAAGCTGACCTACTTCAAACTGCATAAAACCCAGGAGGTGCTCCTGTATCGCCTGCCAAAATAACCCACCGCAACATGACCCATATGCAAAAAAAATAAACAGAGAGAACGATGAACAATGCAGGTTGAATTACTCTTCGCTGAAGAGGCCGGGCAAGCACCACAGCTATCCTTGACAGGAAGCAGGAAGCCACAAAAACCAACATACGACGACAGACTGGCAGACATGATTAATGGATATCCATATGTCGCAGCCCAGAGACTCTTCACAAGCTGCCTATAGGAACTTTAAACAGAATTCCTGGGAACGCCAGGAATACAGGATGCCAACGGCGGTCAGCCAACGGCGGTCAGCGCCGGCTATATAGGATGCCGGCGCTGACCGCTTCAATGCCATCAAGTAGGAAGAAGAAGAAAACAATGCCCCACGATGGATCCCGTCAACGAGGTTGGAGGAAAAATAGCACTCTACAGCCAGAGGCTATTCAAAAAGGTGAAAAACAAATATTGATGTCTTAGCTCTGGCTCCTACAACTGGAGTCTTTGTTCAACCACTTTACCATTTCCAACAGACCCTGGGAGCAAGGAGTCCACGGCTTGGATGTCCAACGATCAATGGGAATTCCAACCGGTTAATTCGATGTCGGGCCTAGCAGTCACAGGTTGTCGTTGCAATTGTCCGTTTGGATTAGAGGCACTGAGGTAGACGTCCATTGGGATACTGCTGGGGTTTATGGGAATGTATTCACACTTCCTTCCCCCACAATCCCCCTGGCCTGCAGTCCAGACAATAGGCCAATCTGTGATGGGGTTCTGTGYGAGCCCAAGCCAATTATCTGGCAAGAAGAGACTGATTAATCACAGGCACTTCGATCGTGGAGTGGCTCATGGTGCAGGTGTCCTCCGTATTTCATCAAGTCCAGTTTGAAGCTCTTCCCCCGCCCATATCAGCAGTCAGACAACCAGGTAAACAGATTCTACAGTCATTTAACCTATTTGTGTTGATGTTCCCATTCCTTTATTGAATGTTATGTGCTACTGCCCACTGTGCTCTTTCTTAAGAGTCGACACATTGACAAAGGCATTAATGGCAGTGGGTCTACTAGCAGTACGGCACTGCTATCACTGTCAGTACTGTCATGGTCCACAGTGAGTACAGTACTGTCCATAGCGGATCAGGGTGGTTGCCTCCAGCACAATTGTGACTCGCTAA